>NC_136485.1:177266679-177489179 GCF_053919585.1 Euprymna scolopes | reverse complement strand
TTTAAAGAGGAGGTAAAGTCCAGAAATTACACACACACACATACACACACACACACACACAAGTCACTTATACCTGTATTCCTACCTTAGTACGTGTGATGTTAATACACTTCGTTGTTAAACCAACCTCGACTTGATTTTCTTCTTTTATTATTGTGTTACTACACAACACACACACACACTATATATATATATATATATATATATATATATATATATATATATATATATGATTGTTGAGCTGGATTAAATCCGACGATATGAAATAAAATGGAGGTGGAAGGACCTGGATACTCAACGTTTCGCCCGATTTATGCGGGCTTCTTCAATGACCATCCCTCTTGAAGAAGCCCGCATAAATCGGGCGAAACGTTGAGTATCCAGGTCCTTCCACCTCCATTTTATTTCATATATATATATATATATATATATATATATATATATATATAAAAATGTAAAGTTGGTTCGTTCTAAAAGAATAAAACCATATTTATACGTTACCAATTTATTTGAAATTTTCAGACAACCCATTTTTAGAGTCGAGGTATGTTTTTATGTTATTAAAATAAATTTACCTAATTAAAATTAAAATATTAAATAAAATAAATATATTTTTTCACCGTTTCTGCGAATCTGTTCTGTTGATAAAACTGAACTTCCGGTTCGATTCATTTCACAGCCACGAATTGACGAAAGGTTTCATTTTCTGTTAACTCTTTAAGTAAAAAAACAAAAACATATTTCATTTGTTTATCTTCCAAATTTTTTAATTTACACATCTTTTCTTTATTATATAAGGCCAAAAAAAAGTTTGTTGCTTGCTTTTGAGTTTTTTTTTTGTTTTTCTATATAAGATTACTCATGCAGAGAGTGATCCGTGCTGAAATAATGTTATTATTTAAAAAGGCATTCTTAACATGGGGAGGTAAGGATGTTTTGTACCTATTCTGTACTTTAACCTTACAATTGAATAAATAAAAAAAAACATATCATAAAACGTTATTTAAACGTGGAAATATGATTTTAAAAATAGCGCGGATCGCTCTCTGCATTAGCACCATTTTTATTTATTGCGGACTATTATTCTCATCTTTATTAGTTGTTGTTTCACGAATTTTCGGTCAACTATTCCTCTGGCCTTCATGAAAAGAAGTCCTTTTATAAATGTTCAGTAACTTTTTCCTTTTATTATTCTTAAAGAGTAAAACTTTTCTTATTCATGAAAGGAGTTAAGTCTACGTAAATAAATAAATGTTTGTACACGTGACAAATTATCAATAAATGGTTTAGTTACTTTTTTAAAAAAATGTTTGTAAAAGTGCGAAAGGCGACGTTGTTGTACAACCATTACTCCCATGCTTAATTTCTATACTTATAGGTTTTTGGAATTTTTTTTCACTGGATTATTATTGATTGGACACTAATTAAACAGATTATTAAAAAAAATGTAAAAAAGAAATCATTATTTCGACATTTGAAAGTGGTGCTCACTTTTTAGTTACAACGTTCTGATAAATCAGTCACCCATTTTGTAACCAATAAAAACGCGGTATATCAAAACCATAGAAAGTAAAAAATAATGAGTCTCTACCGCATTTGTAAGTCAGAAATATATTTGTTTCTCAAAGAAAAAAAAATAGAGAGAACAGGACTTTTTTTTATTGTTTCCATGAAAATAAAGTTTCGAGATTTTTAATTATTTTTTTTTACTTATTTAGTCAGTTTGTGTTTTTTTTTTAAATTGTTTTTGTGAAAGGTGAGTTTTTTTTCAAAACTTTTGTTTTGTTTCTTTTTAATTTTTTTAAAGTATTATAAATTCCACTAACATGCTGGAGAAATGTTTAATAATTTGGTATTTTTTTAGATTAGGTCCACCTCCACAATTTTCCTTTCAATGACGACATTTATAGGTTTCCGAGTATGCTGAACACGCAAATTGCATTGAAATTTTGCGGAAATAAATAGTTGTATTATGTATTGTATTCTTCGGCGGCCATCTTTTTACGTGCACACGCGCCATAAACAAATACACACACGTAAAAAAGATGGCCGCCAAAGATTACAATGCATAATACAACTTTTTATATCTTGATAACTACTTATTTCTGCAAAATTTCGATGCGATTTTCGTATTCAGCATAGTCGAAAACCATTTCAAGTCGTCATTTAAAAGAAAATTGAGGAGGTGGACCTAATCTAAAAATTTACCAATAATTTTTAATCCCGTACGCCTCCCGATACATTGCTTCGTCAACATGCGACCATTTTATATCTCCCGAAGACATTTCCGCATTTAGAAAAAAAAATAAATAAATAAAAAGTGACCGATTTACCAGAACGCGGTAACTAAAAAGTGAGTACCCCTTTCAAATGTTGAAATGATTTTTTTTTTTCAATTTTTTTTCATAATCTGGTTAGTGTTCAATCAATAATAATCCAGTGAACAAATTTCAAAAAAACTATCAGTATAGAAACTCCACCACGTAAGTAAATAAATAAAAAATGTTACGTGCGCATGCGTTAGCCTTGACTAGGGGGGTACTAAGGGAACGACCATTAAATAATTCTGCGGGTCGCCATGGAACTCAACGCCCAAGGAGTACCAAAATAGTTTTCATGATCTGAAGAAATTTTTTTTTTCGAAAAGTGGGTGATCACTTTTCCATCTAAATTTAACTTAAAATGAGCACCCACTTTCTGGCCACCTAAGGAAGGGGGCATTTATTTTCGTGTTTATTGGCTTAAAGGGTTTTTTGACAAGGCAGTTTGGTACGCGAATGCATATTTAACAGTTTTCGTTTATGCTCACGCATAGCATAAACAAAGGCTACGTCTGTGAAATGGAAAATAGTCCCAGAGTTCAGGGGTTAATACCATGCAAAAGAAATCAAACAAAAAGACTTTTTAGCCAAGAAACACACAGAAAGAAAAAAAAAATAGCATCCATTTTTTTTCTATCGAATTCATTTGCTGTTTTTATTGAAAACTATTTTCCCCCGGATTTTTGATATAATTTTCCATTAAGGGCCGTGCGTCTCATGTTCGTAAATAACAAAAAAAAATTTGTAGATTTTGGTGTGCTAAAAACGAATCTGCAAACCGTTTCCGTCGCAAAAAAATAGTTTTTATGATATGAAGAAATTACTTTTTCGAAAAAGTGGCGATCACTTTTCCATGTAAATTTAACTTAAAATGAGCACCCACTTTCTAGCCACCTGAGAGAGGGGGGATTTTTTCCCATGTTTATTGGCTAAACAGCTTTCGTTTATGCTCACGCATAGCGTAAACGAAGGCTACGGCTGTTAAATGGAAAATAGTCCCAGAGTTCAGGGGTTATTACCATGCAAAAGAAATCAAACAAAAAACTTTTTAGCCAAGAAACAGAAAAATGCCCCTCTCTCAGGTGGCCAGAAAGTGGGTGCTCATTCTAAGTTAAATTTACATTGAAAAGTGATCACCCACTTTTCGAAAAAGTAATTTCATGAATGTCATGAAAACTTTTTTTTTTGCTACGTAAACGGTTTGCAGATTCGTTTTTAGCACACCGAAATCTACAATAAAATATTTCGTTATATATGAACGTGAAACGGGCCTTAAAGTAAAATAATACCGGATTTTTTTTAGCAGATTTGCCGTTTAGTTGTACAAATATCCTCAAACCAGGTAATCACTAAAAGGGATTTTTAAAAGTCGTCACCTGTATCGAGCCAAAGTTTAAAACCACCGATTATATGCCAGCCTACATCATGGTAACATATATTGAGTGAGTTCCTAACAGTATTTTGTATAGTTTTTTAGTTTAAACTCATTTTCCCAAAATTTCCCCAAACTTAACGTGTTCGATACAGTCTGCCGCCATTTGTATTTTTCAGATATACCGATAAACATTGAATGTTTTTGAACCGATTATACACTACATAAAAACACTAAAATCTTATCCAGTTAGGTAGAATACTTACTTTTCTTGCCTTTGATAACATTTATTTGTTATATATTTATTTTTTGACAACTAATTTGTATCTATGTTTAGTAATATAAACCCTTTTCATTTAATCTAACGTTTAGTCGGCTCGAAAAACAGTGTTTATTGGTGTATTTGAAAGCTACAAATGGTGGTGGACACTGTTGATTACGTTAAGTTAGAGAAAGTGAGTTAAAACTAAAAAAAAACTATACAAAATACTGTCAGAAACCTACCGATTATGCCAGCCTATATCATGGTAACATATGTTCGGTGAGTTTCAGACACTGTTTTGTATAGTTTTTAGTTTTCAACTTACTTTCCCAAACTTAACGTATTCAACAGAATTCGCGACCATTTCTGTTTTTTGAGCCAATTAAACATTTTATATTACATAAAAACACTAAACAATTATCCAATTAGGTAGAAACGTAAATTACCTTACCTTTGCTTTCATTTATTTGTTTTTGGACGACTTTTTCGAATCTGTGTATAGTAACCCCCTCCCCCCACCATCAACCAAATATTAATTACTAAATCACATTTTTTAAAACAACAACAAAAAAAAAGCATTTAGCGTTTCAACATTTTTGCTACGTTCGGCTTCATCCACTGATTGTTGGTCAAGTCCAAAACATGAATGATTGACAGAAACTCTCGAGGATCCAGATCAAATTCTGCAAGAGTACCATTTTTTTTTTTCAGTTTCGCCTTCTTTTTCACTTTTTGCAGTGGATTGCTGTACTAATACAAGAAACATGCATTTTCTCTTTTATTAAATTTTTCCATTACACCAAATTGAGCCACTGCAACGCGTGGCAGGGTACAGCTGGTATATATATATAAACTCCGCGGATAAAGGACTATCCACTTATCTAATGTTTCCTTTTCAGAAGCTTTTGAAGGAAATAGCACCGAAAATATTATTATAACCGGATACGATTGCGATTTTTCTTTATAAAATATTCGATAAAATAAACTCTTTCCCTTTTCAAATAGTTCGAATATCGCATGCCCTGTTTTTATGTTTTATGGAACCATTATGTCAGAGTTTTTGCGAATAGCTCGCGTAACTTTAATATTAATAGATGTTATACCACCAGATAAGAATGGCAAAACAAGGTGGGGATAAAACTAAAATATTTAAACAATTAAATAAAGCATTTGTTCGTTATCCTGATGAATCCTATAAAATTAACGAGAATATGTTAATAAAGGAAATCCAAAACTATATTAAATATATTATAAAGGAAATTGAATAAAAAAGTATATTAGTAATGTATAAAATGTATTATATATAAAAATTTATATATTTATAAATATTATGAACCTTTAATATATTTTTAATATTAAATAAATCAGAATGTAAATATATAAAGTACTAATCATAGTAGGGGTGATAAGTAGTCAAATAGATTAATCCTAATCTTATAAATACAAGATTGGTAAATTAAAAAAATATATCCATTTTGAATTTGAAATCGGATGAATCTGACAGGTAAAAAATTCATTTTTATAACATGAATAGGTTAGCCAAATCAATTAAGAATAGGAAACTAGATCGAATATTTGTAACATGTCTTCTTAAGATTAAGGGAGGTGGTGTTTGATCAACACTGCTGGGGGGCATGATTTAATATACTGTTTTGTTTTTAAATCCCCGAAACAGTGTTTCATAGTAATCAACTGATGATCTTAAATTACCATTAGTACTATAGTCAATTCAAGAGAGCAAGTTGATGAAGTGATTGTAGATCATTAAATGACTGATTAAATAGTTTTCTAACGAATGGTAAAAAATAAAAATAAAATAGTTTTCGTATAGTTTTAAAGGTTAAAAATCTTCCTATATATATATATATATATATATATATATATATATATATATATATATATATATATATATATATATATAACAAATAGCAATAAAATGAAATGTATGTGAAATTATAAATCCTCATCCGCATCCACTTTGTATTCCAGACCTGGCCTTCACTAACTACAACTGTTTCCAGACCTTTACAGCTTGCTAGAATGAAATATATTTAATTCCAATTTAAGCCAAATAATAGTTGTTCCACAAAAAAAAAAAAACTGATACTATATCTTACTCTAATTCTCTGTTGTTTTTCTAACTTTCGTATTTATTAACCATAATATCTTCTTTAGCCATATTTTATTCTGCTTAACTCGAATAGAATTAGAAACGTATTCAGTTTTGCTTTCATTTCTACCTATAATGAGGGAAGAATATATCTTCATTTTTTACAAATTTGTTAAGAATTAGCAAAGCTACTTTGTTTAGAAACCAGATGCAGGGTAACCCACTTGGTGTGGATAAGCTCGCAGATCTAATGAGGTCATCTCTTAAAAACAATGGAAAACCCTGATTGTTATTTGACCTATTGACCTCATACGTCATTACGTACAACCACTGGCGAGAGGAAGCCTCCTGAATGCTGGTCAGAAACCTTTTCCCGAGCTGGTGACTCGAAATGGAAATAGACATTTTACATAATCAGCATATGAGTTCTATCGTATTTATCGTATCTATATAAATGTATTTCTACGTCTGCATTTCTTATATTTACTGAAGACTGTTAACACGTCTTATGCTTGATGTTTCGAAATGTGTAATAAAATTTCAAATGCAATTAAAAAATATATCAATAACTGAAGCATTTTCAAGATTATTTTATCGATCTGACTAACAGATAACGATAATTGGAATTAAAAGCACATCTTTCGAACTGGCATTGGAAGAGGTGATGCTGGTACAGAAATTTAAGAGAAATTTAAACGAAAATTGGATGAAAACAATTTATATAATATATAATATAATATATATATAATATAATATATATAATATATAATATAATATATATAATATATAATAATATAATATATATAATATATATAATATATATAATAATATGTCTTTCTTTCTTGTTCGTTCGTTACGCTTTGAAAAAGATTAAATATATTTTTAAAAGACAAACTGCTTCTAAAAAGAATAATCTGCGAAATTTAGTTTTACATAGACTCATCATAATATGAAAGTAACCACAATTTGATGTAGCCTCGTATTCGAATATCATTATAATAATATATGGTCATTGTTGTCATTGTGTGCGAAAATAACGCATAGTAATTTCGCTGTAAAGTGGTTATCCACCGAAAAAATATGATTGAAACATTACGTAAAATTGAAGATTGTCTCTTACAATGTATTTTTATTATTTGTATTGAACTATGGAGCAGAATATTATTTCCTGGGTATTTATTAGTACTTATTAACATATCTCAGTCGGGTCAGGTCTATATATGAAATGAACACTTTTCATAGAAATGTTAATAAACTCATATTTGCTGTGTTATTGTTTTTTTTTGCCCCCCATTTTTTTTTTATATCCAAAAAAACAAAATCATATTTATTAAAACAGATTTGGTCATTTGATATATTGATCATTCCGTGAAATTTCCACAGACCCCGTTAGTTTATATTATTTCAATTATTTGGGCTGCTCGTCTCATCTTGGATGTTTTTCTCATAAATTTTTTGCCGATGTAACTTCTGATTTTGTTCAGTGTGGATCCGTTAGGATACAGGTGCTAAGTTATAATTAGTTATAATTAAAGGGCTGATGGTTCTATCCTCAGTGCGGGCGATACTAAGAATACAATTACTAATTACCTAAGATTTTTCTCGCTTATAACTGGAGGCATGGGATTAAGCTAAACCCTCGAATTAAATGATTCAAAATTCCGTACAGATTGCCGGGTTCGACTATACAAAGTTGATGATTATTGGAAGTTACATCGGCCGTAACGTTGTGAGAACAGCATTCAAAATCCGATTAGTTCGAATAATCGAAACAATACAAACTGACCTCAATTTATTTTGATTCCAAATCCTCTAAAATCCTGACATCTTCATATCACATCTGATGCTAATTCCAAAAATATTCATTTCTGATTTCAATTCTAACTTTCCAATCTTGTACTCGGATCGACTCTGGCCAAAACTAAGGTTTGCAATATTTCTATTATTTTTGTCTTTCAGAATGTATTTCAAATTTAAATCCCTTTACGTTGCAAAAATAAAAATGCTGCCTTTAATCGTAAACTGCTTTGTAGACTATGTTACCTACAACGACCCTACCTTTGTAAACAAATCCAGTGTTTATTATGATTAGATGTAATCAGTCTAAGATACATCCCCTACTGTAGATATGCCTTAACCTTGCTTTTATATGAAATAGATACAGTGTTTCTTTTTCATATGAAATAGATACAGTGTTTCTTTTTCATATGAAATAGATACAGTGTTTCTTTTTCATATGAAATAGATACAGTGTTTCTTTTTCATATGAAATAGATACAGTGTTTCTTTTTCATATGAAATAGATACAGTGTTTCTTTTTCATATGAAATAGATACAGTGTTTCTTTTTCATATGAAATAGATACAGTGTTTCTTTTTCATATGAAATAGATACAGTGTTTCTTTTTCATATGAAATAGATACAGTGTTTCTTTTTCATATGAAATAGATACAGTGTTTCTTTTTCATATGAAATAGATACAGTGTTTCTTTTTATATGAAATAGATACAGTGTTTCTTTTTCATATGAAATAGATACAGTGTTTCTTTTTCATATGAAATAGATACAGTGTTTCTTTTTCATATGAAATAGATACAGTGTTACTTTTTCATATGAAATAGATACAGTGTTTCTTTTTCATATGAAATAGATACAGTGTTTCTTTTTCATATGAAATAGATACAGTGTTTCTTTTTCATATGAAATAGATACAGTGTTTCTTTTTCATATGAAATAGATACAGTGTTTCTTTTTCATATGAAATAGATACAGTGTTTCTTTTTCATATGGAATAGATACAATGTTTCTTTTTATATGAAATAGATACAGTGTTTCTTTTTCATATGAAATAGATACAGTGTTTCTTTTTCATATGAAATAGATACAGTGTTTCTTTTTCATATGAAATAGATACAGTGTTTCTTTTTCATATGAAATAGATACAGTGTTTCTTTTTCATATGAAATAGATACAGTGTTTCTTTTTTATATGAAATAGATACAGTGTTTCTTGTTCATATGAAATAGATACAGTGTTTCTTTTTATATGAAATAGATACAGTGTTTCTTTTTCATATGAAATAGATACAGTGTTTCTTTTTCATATGAAATAGATACAGTGTTTCTTTTTCATATGAAATAGATACAGTGTTTCTTTTTCATATGAAATAGATACAGTGTTTCTTTTTATATGAAATAGATACAGTGTTTCTTTTTCATATGAAATAGATACAGTGTTTCTTTTTCATATGAAATAGATACAGTGTTTCTTTTTCATATGAAATAGATACAGTGTTTCTTTTTATATGAAAAGATACAGTGTTTCTTTTTCATATGAAATAGATACAGTGTTTCTTTTTTATATGAAATAGATACAGTGTTTCTTTTTATATGAAATAGATACAGTGTTTCTTTTTCATATGAAATAGATACAGTGTTTCTTTTTATATGAAATAGATACAGTTTTTCTTTTTCATATGAAATAGATACAGTGTTTCTTTTTCATATGAAATAGATACAGTGTTTCTTTTTCATATGAAATAGATACAGTGTTTCTTTTTCATATGAAATAGATACAGTGTTTCTTTTTCATATAAAATAGATACAGTGTTTCTTTTTCATATGAAATAGATACAGTGTTTCTTTTTCATATGAAATAGATACAGTGTTTCTTTTTCATATGAAATAGATACAGTGTTTCTTTTTCATATGAAATAGATACAGTGTTTCTTTTTCATATGAAATAGATACAGTGTTTCTTTTTCATATGAAATAGATACAGTGTTTCTTTTTCATATGAAATAGATACAGTGTTTCTTTTTCATATGAAATAGATACAGTGTTTCTTTTTATATGAAATAGATACAGTGTTTCTTTTTCATATGAAATAGATACAGTGTTTCTTTTTCATATGAAATAGATACAGTGTTTCTTTTTCATATGAAATAGATACAGTGTTTCTTTTTCATATGAAATAGATACAGTGTTTCTTTTTCATATGAAATAGATACAGTGTTTCTTTTTCATATGAAATAGATACAGTGTTTCTTTTTTCATATGAAATAGATACAGTGTTTCTTTTTCATATGAAATAGATACAGTGTTTCTTTTTCATATGAAATAGATACAGTGTTTCTTTTTCATATGAAATAGATACAGTGTTTCTTTTTCTTTGCTTACTTTAAAAATCGTTCTATACAGCTCCTGCTGAGTGAGGGTGAAATCGATCACCTGATGTTTTAATTATGTTTTTGCTTTTAATTATAATACAAGAAGTATATATATATATATATATATATATATATATATATATATATATATATATATATATATATCAGATCAGGCTGTTTGAGGATATTGACTTCCAGAGACAAAATGCACCTAATATTGAGACTTTTTGTTTTTCTACATTCTTTTGCAAAACAATTATATTCTGCAAAACAAAAAAAAAACACCAATACAATTTTTCCACCCTTTTCCTTCTTCCAGTTTTCTCTTCCTCTTTCCACCTCTCCAATTCCTGAGTACCAAACCTTAATACTGTAACCCTTTTCCCTATCTCATTGCAAAACTCGTGTTCTGCAAGGCGGAAACAAAAACGATAAAATACACTATAAAACAATCAAAGCAAACACTACAAACTAGCGATTGAAAGGCCAAAGAACTTGAATAATAAAAACCTTCTAATCGGTTGATGATACGACATTTTTTCATATGTAGTTGAACATCAACAAACGACATTCATATTGAACCAACCTAATAAAGAATAACTAAATGCAACATTAATGCCATTTCCAAAAGCTCTATTCAGCATTAAATAACCCAAAAAGGTTGATATGCCATAAAACAAAACAACCAAACCAAACTTATATATATGTATATAAATATAAATGTTTTATTACCGTTTTACCTGTTTGGTTACATATGTTTCCTATGTTGGACCATGTTTACTATCCAACAGCCTCGTCAGACCTTTTCTGTAAGGTCTGACGAGGCTGTTGGATCGTAAACATGGTCCAACATCCAAAACATATGTAACCAAACAGATAAAATCCTAATAAAAAATAAAACACATATTTGCTCTGAAATAGTATTGAGCACTCTCTTCGGGTTTTTACTAATCACCAGTTTTACTAACAAACTAACTAACTAACTAACTAACTATATATATATATATATATATATATATATATATATATATTTATATATATATATATATATATATATATATATATAAAGGGAGATAGTCATTAATTAAGCCTTTCTATCTTTCCATTTCTTCATATTTTTCGCATGTTTAAATTTTTATAACTCTTAATTCGGTCTTATTTACCATTCCACTTTATCTCATTATGGCATCAAAGCGAACGTTTTACTAAGTCATAATAGTATGACGCAACATCCGTCTCGCGCTGAATTAATTAAGCGTGATTTGGATAAATATTTGTATCATTAATCTTGGCATCAAGTTGAGACGAATGTTCACGTTGTATTATAAGATGAACAAATCAACCTGCTTTCAAAATCAGCTTTCGAAATTTCTTTTACCCCTGATCATCTACAATGCTAATTCTCCAACAATGTAATTCGACAAGTTGTCGATAATAAGAAGCTTTTCTATCATTGCTGGAAATAAGTAGTAAGAATTATTTCAAGTTCTACATCTCAATTCTGAGTTTCTTTCAAGAAATACTTATCTTCTGACTTGGATATTATCAAGCCGCTTTGATATTCAGGATTTGGTATAATTCGAACGCAAACCATTGGCACATAAAACAAAGGCGACTTTTCAGATTTTATAAGTAGATTTTGGCATATTATGTACATTATACGTATAATTACTTTGCATTCTTATCCCAGTCATGTGATGTCCTCCAGCTGCCAGTTCAAGTTTCTCTATTGAAATGCTATCTATATAAATAAACAACAGATGTGTGTGTGTCTGTGAAGATGTTTAACCGATAAAGTCTTAAACTACTGGTCACATATCACTGAAATTATCAGGATATAGTATTCATACACCACAGATGGTTTAAAACGATTAAAATCTTTGTTTGGATTGATGAATAATGAGTACATAAATATGTCGGCAAGTTGAAATGAACATTTTTCCATTTCAACTTGCCGACATATTTCTGTTACTTTTGCGCATGCACAAATTCATCCATAACTGGAAGTGTGTTAATTTAAAATTTTTCTTATTATTTGTCGATAGCTCAAACAATAGAGACCGCAGTTGAGGAGCTAAATGTTTTAGTTCCGACTCTAGCTGACGACACGCAAGTCATTTTTATAACTTTTGAAATCAATACATATATATATTAGGTGCAATATAATAATTGGCTCTGTAATAATTAATTCTGGATGAATTAAAATACACTTAAGCGTATTTCACAACCAAGCAAGACCGGACAAGACCGGGCAAGACCGGACCCCCCTGCTAGTTCTTAATAAGATTAATCGTCTTGTACATTCTTATACTGTCAATTTTTCAAGCTTTAGGAATACTATCGTAAGTATTCTTGCAGTTGATCCATGCCATGACTATGTTCTTTATTCTGCTTTTTACTTCATACGAGCTCTTTAGATATATTTATAACAGGTCATGCTTCTTTTATCCCTCTTCCATTTTATTCTTCTGCAAATTATCTACGATTTTTAAGGCAGTGGTAGAGCTGTTATCTCCATTATTTTGTTAGAATTTTCAAATGATTAGTAAACAGGCTATTGGTTTTTGGATATTTCCTTTTTTTAGTTTGCTGTCGCTCGTTCTCTTACGTCTATTGTATGAATGCATCTTGTCAGTTTTGTAGTTACACTTTTATGTAGAGTCGTTTTTTTTAACGTATGCATTATTCCATCGCATGATCACGTTGACATACTGGTTCTAGTTAAATCAACGAAGTTAAGGAACATTGAGCCTAGTCAGTACCAGATGGGTGACTATTTAGGAACATCAGGTGCTGTATGTAGGAATATGTCGACAGCTCACTGAAATAACGTCGCCATCTACTATAACGAAGATACTTTTCTTACTTGGGAGCCACTACTTATCAATGCACGAAGGCTACTCGAGGATAAGAGTTAATGAATGTAAGGTGGTGTAGTAATCGTTAATAGTATTAATGGGGTAGAATTTGATTATTTATGGGGACGGCTCAAAAGAACTTGTTTACATTGGATTTAAAGGCTATCATGTTGTATTCAATCGGGAAGCAGGACAGCAAAACAGTGTTCCACAGGCGGGCAAAGAAGCTTTGTTCATGGAATCTACATTTAAATTTAGGCACAAATAGAGAGTGGAGGAACTCGTTTATAGTGGTTGTAGACATCGAGTATTTTTTGTGAAAGTTTGGTAAGGGGGAACTATAGATAGGAATTCAGTCGATCACTTACCATAAAAAATAATGATAAAGCAGAGAGAGACTCGCAAGGTCTCTTCTGTGATGAAGAGGTTCCAGGAAAGAGAAAAGGGCATCACCTACTAGGTTTCGAATCCGGTTTTGTAACTCTATCAAGGCTGGAGAGGGTGCACCAAGCAGATGTGACAATAGTACTCAATTTTAGAGCGTACCTGACTCTTATACAGATAGAAGATTGCGTCAGGTATACATGCATGTTGGGACCGCTTGTGAACCTGATAGTTCCATTAAATTTGTATCTTTCAGGTGACACTAGTTCAACCGGCTGAACGCGAATGTTGCTGTGTTTTTTTTTTTATTCTATCGTTGACGCTTTCTAGTTACACATTTCACTTAAGATTTAATTAATCGTTTCTTCATTCATTTTTGTTTTTGTTCATTCTTTAATTTAGTTTGGAGTTTTCATTCATATTTTAAGCCATTTTACAATGGTCGTTTTTTTTTATTTCGCATATCTAGTGTTTTGTTTCTGTCGGATACATTTGTTCTTTTCGTTAAGGTTTTGATAACTTATGTCATTATTGTCAAGTTTTGTGTTTGTACTATGCTCGTGTATATCGTTATAATGTATAAATCATGTTTTAGTTCTTTATGTTTCTATTTTAGTTTTTCCTTATGTGTGAGATTTCCTGTCTTCCACCTTTCACTCTATTTTGGTTTTAGTTTATTTTAATTGCTTGCAGACCTAGTTTTCGCATTTGTTTTCGGTTCATTCCTTTAAACAATTGTTATTGTTAATTTCATATTCTTTGAATATTCTTGCAAATATTGGTTGTTTGTGCCTATTACTTATTTATTTATAAAATCTATAATCTTTTATTTCAGATATTCAATTGTTTCACATACACTTGCTGAAAGGTAAGTTTTGCAATATTTGATGATTTATAATTGTGTATTTTTTCTCTGCATGAATGCGTGGTTAGCCCACTAGATACAATTAGGGACTATATGCTTTGTTGGATCTATTGTGGCAAATTGTTCAATATTACTTTTGGGTTAAAAATGGTTTTGCATGTTCATTCCGACCGGGGGTAAACTAGCACCACGGTTTTGACTTCAAAAATTAGATAAACGATTATGTTTTAATCATACGACTGAAAACTCTTTCACGTTTCTCTGATTAATGCTGAATTAAATGTTTAGCGTTGCGGCGGAAGACTTGGAACAAGACAAATTTCATACTGCACACACATTTTGTACTACACTTTATACTAAAGTTCAGCACAAGGTGACGAAGAACTCTAGAGGTACTTTGAATGAAAACATCAACACAGGTGTTAAGAAGAAAAATGAAAAAGACTTGTGAAAACGTTTATCATTTGTGTTAATGTTACGCTGGATAAAAACTAAACGAACATGGAGGACAATTTGGCTGTTAAGATGTAAAAAAGTAAAATAAGATGAGCACGAATTGAAAAACATATAAAAAAAAATTATAAAAAAATGTCATACAATAAAACAAAAAAATAAGCAAAAAACGAATCTTGATAAAATTGATATTCCGTACATTTTGAAAAAAATTGTTTTCCATTAAAAGATGTGCTTGGAGGTATACTGAAACAATTCTATGCAACGCTTTTGTGTTAGATTTTATTAATGTAAATTTACCCTTGTATTTGCTGAGGTTATATAATATCAAATTGAAGAAAACTAAGTCTACACTATTGAGCTTTTACAAAATTTAAAAATGTACCTGCAACACAGCGATTTATGCTAACACACAAACACACACACACACACACATATATATATATATATATATATGTATATATATATGAAGAAGAGAGAGAAGAGAGTTACTATTTATGTCACACAATAACGACAATTTGATTGAAATCGTAATATCACTTCCTTTTAGCCGACAACAGATAATCATCAATGAATCAAATACTAAAGCAACTGATTTCACTTGTATTTTCTAGAATTGACTCTTCAAGATGTTAATAGTACCTATGTCTGAAGAACAGATACTACACTTTGATAAGATGTTAATAGTACATGACTTTTAAAATTTCTTTTTTCTTAAGTTTTTTATTTCGTTTAGATTTTTATTTCAAATTCTTCCTCATCTTTTTTCTTATTTTTCAATATTTGTCATTTTTCTGATTGTGCTTCTCTGTTTTTGTCGCCATCTTTGTCTTCTTTTTAAAATGTTTTTTATTCTTCATTAAAATTATATTTCTTTACGTTAAAATATTATTTTCTGCCGCTTTCTTTTTATTCTTTATCTTCCAATTCCTTCTTTTTTATATTTTTATCTCCTTTGTAATTTCATTTTTCTTTATTTCCTCTTGTTGTCGTTTTTTTTCTTTTCTTTTCTTTCGTCTTTTTTATTTCTGGTTATTGCTTTTAATTTCTTCTTACCTTTCTCTCCAATTGTGTCGTTCTTTTTATTTGTTTGGTATTTTTTCTTTCTATTTTCTCTAATTATTCTTCTACTTCATTCTATTTCTGATTGTATATCTCGTCCATCTTTGTATAGCTCGAAATATTCTTCCTGCTGCTCTGTCATTTCTAATGCTCTCTCTTTCTCTCTCTCTCTCTCTCTCTATATATATATATATATATATATATATATATATATATATATATATATATAGCTAACTTACAATTTCTTGCTTGTTGACCTCGCCACTTTCTTTATTGCTTTCTTTCTTATAAAAGTCATATCTGATATTACACTAGATATGCTGAATGATAATACCCGTACTCGCACTCACACAGAATGAGAGAAAAAGAAAGAGAGAGAGCGAGAGAGAGAGGGAGAAGAGGGTGTTATTGCCCTATTTATTGCGGGACCAGCAAGAGGTTTCCACTTTTTGCGAGCAGAAACTTTCTGGCCTGGCGTCTACAATCCGACATTTAATAGCTTAGTCCATCACATCGAGATGCCGCGAGTAAAAATAGATCAAGATGTCAATGCCCTTGGGCACATTGGACATTGATACGACCAAGAAGTGTACAGAAAAACCGCCATTGCCATCTCAGATATTGTCCTGACGTTTGCATATTTAACCAATCGCAAATAGATCAAATCCTCAACACACACACACACGAACACACACACGCGCACGCGCCCCCCATATATATATATATATATATATATATATATATATATATATATATATATATATTTGTAGTCATCGACATACAGTTCTGTTTCGTTGTATCACAACTCATTAGTGCCGCTAGACTAGCATCGTTCCCAAGCTAAGGATCGAACCTAGAACCGTCGTGTTGACAGTCAACAGTCAACTACAGAAGCGACGCCCACAAATAACCCGTCGGAATGTCTATTTAAATAGGCATCCGCCACCACTTTTACAGTGCTCAAACCGCCTGTTTTGTAAACAAACAAACAACGAGCTTCGCATTTTTCAGCTAATTAAATCGCGGGTGAGATTATTTATGACAGTGCTCTACCCAAAGAGGGGGGGGGCTATATATATAGAGAGAGACACAGAGAGAGAGAGAGAGAGAGAGAGAGAGAGAGAAATAAAAAGGAACAAACCGTATTATGTGTTCATCAACGTTTCGTTTTTATTTCGAGACTTCCTCTGGATAAATGAGATTAAAAAACAAAAAATACCAGTATAAAATATTTGAAAATGTTTCACGTGCACAGTGTGACGCAGTTCTATTTCAGAAAAACGGAAAAGACGTTGGAAATTCAAAAGGAGTGGGATGCTGACGCTGTTAAAGAGAGGGAAATTTTAGTCACATCATATAGACGTTAATGTAATTTTAAAAAATATGAACATAAAAAAGATATAACTGTTGAAATTCAAATATAGGTTTGTAACAGAAATGAAATGAGTGTTTTTGTTATGTAATTTATTGATTGAGATTATGTGTATTAATTATTGCAGGGGGTGTTTGAATGCAAACATTTTTTATTGGTATTTTTTGTTTCTTAATCTCATTCATCCAGAGGAAGTCTCGAAATAAAGACGAAGCGTTGATGAACACATAATACGGTTTGTTCCTTTTTATGTCTCTATTTTGTCGGAATACTATTTCCCTTATTTTCATCATATATATATATATATATATATATATATATATATATATATATATATATATATATTGGTTTGATATTCCATCTGTCAGTTTCACGGAAACTCTGGACACTTAGATCTCAGTATTAAAGTTATCTGGTTTGATTGTGTAATATATATATATATATATATATATATATATATATATATATATATATTAGTGGTAGTATTGTTTAGTTATTTAACCAAAAACAAAACACAGAAATAAAGAGATATTCTTGGCCTGATGATGTGATTTTCCCTAGCAGAGTTGTCACTGAAACATATTTGCATATGTGTAGCCACTAATTTTAATATTCAACACACACACACACACACACACACACATATATATATGTATATATATATATATATTTATGTTGAAATAATATAAATATAATTGAAAATTTTGAAAAGTTTATTAAATCATCAAATGTTCAAAGAAGGAATAAAAAAAAAAACTGGCAATTAATCTATGTATATTTAAAGTTCAACTTTTCTCGTAAGAAGCAGAAAACTGATAAAATAACAAGTTACTGGTTTGAATAAATTTGATTTTTTTTTAATATACTTGGCATCTCTGAACAAGAATATGAGAGTGACCTCCCGTTTTTGAATGTCATAGTAATAGTATATTATACTTATTGTAATCGTGTGAGAAAGAAATTCATAATAATTTCGACGGACAGCAGTTCTACTCTTCTCTGAAGAAGGAAGTCAGCGAACAAGAGAACATTTAGAAGAAACAAAGCGAAAAAAAAGAACATTGTCTGCTAAGAGGTGCTGGACTGAAGGAGTAAATAAGAGATTATCTCTGACAATGTGATTTTATTATTTGTATTGAACTATGTAACACAATATTACTTTCTGATTATTTATTAGTACTTATTAATCTATCTCATCAATTTTATGAAAATATATGTGTTCATTACTAATACAAATAATTTTTTGTATTTTTATTATTAACTACTTTGTTTTTCATGCTTTAACAAACGTAGAAGAAAATAGGAAATGCTAGCAATCTTCTGCTTCTTTAAAGTGCAATACTTCGAAAGATAGAGAAAGAAAAAATCCGATCCAAATTGTGTCCGTTGGTGTTCTAAGCAATCTCTTCACATTTGCCTTTAAGCATATCCGTGGAATTATCGACGACCATCTACTCCGCAACAGCAAGGGGCCCATATTTCGCACAGCGGTTTAAGCAGGTCGGAAAACAGCTTCTATTATCATTTGTGTAAACACGACAAACGCAGATGTGGACTGCGTATTGGTAAAATGCTAAATTTTATTAGATATAAATGTTATTGACGTTTGTCAATATATATATATATATATATATATATATATATATATATATATATATATATATATATGTATGTATGTATGTATATATATATATATATATATATAATGTATATGGCGATTAAATTACACTGAATATTCCGCGTTTCATCCACTCTAGGACTCTTCAGGCTTATGCGCGAATTCTGTGGTTGTTTGTCGTTTTTATATGCACATCTTCTATTGAGATTTTAGTTAGCCAATCAGCTTTCTAGTATCCACTGCGCCTTTCCTATCAGCCAATGAGCATGCATTTACCGGACAAAGGCCTATTTGACCTCTGGTTGACCTGTTCCTTTGTGTGTGCTCTATTTAGCTTGGATCTTTAGTTTCTTGATCTGATTTAAATCTAGGTTGGTGTTTTTTTTGTTTTTTAATGATAGTTTATATATATGTATATATATATATATATATATATATATATATATATATATATGTGTGTGTGTACATACATATATGCATATATATATATATATACATATATGCATATATATGTGATCGTTTATGTATATTCATGTTTATTTAATTAATTTATTTGTTTATTTTCTATTGTTTTGTTTTTTTTTTAAACTATTTTGTATCGCTATCCTAGAGTAAAATTTTTCTTGTGAACACAGTTGTTTGCTATTTCTCTTCTTCAGTTTAATAGACGTTGGTGTTCTTTAAAGTACAGGATAGTTAATTTTTTATGAAGGCATAATCTACACGGCTCGTCTAGGTGCTTACACGTGGTAGCTTGTCTTATTATTTTCCATTTGACTACCGGCGAATGTCCGCTTTCCTTGAGTTCCCAGTATTTATTCGCTAGTCTTGTTTTCATACGGTGTTTTTTATTGTGGAAAACACCGTATGAAAACAACACTAGCGAATATATATATATATATATATATATATATATATATATATATATATTCGAAATTGTATTATATATAAATGTTATTGACATTTGCCAATAAACGCCCTTTACAAGGTACCTGCAAAGTAAAAAATGTGATTTATTGCTGCACAGTGTCACAAACTCCAAATATAAATTATGTTAATAGCAACCACATAAATCCCTTCTCACAGACTAACTCAACCACACAGTTCATCAATGACAGAACCCCCATCAACCAATCTACGAATCAAATGCAACCAAACCTATTACATACCAATACCACTCTTAGTCTAGCTGACAACAAATACATTAAACAAAATGCAATTTACTTCGGATCCACATCTGGACTTGTTAAACACAAGATCTCCACGCATAAGTACTCCTTCAAAAATCTTTCTTTGAAAAAACAAGGCTTCTTTATCTAAACATATTTGGCGACTTAATGACAGAAGCATTCCTTTCACTTTAAAATGGGAAATAATAGGATCTTATAAAGCATATATACCGGAGGACAAATTCTGCGCACTTTGTAGATATGAAGCCGTTAACATTTTAAAATATAATGCCACAAAATCCATTCTCTTGAACTTAAAAGACAAAATTCTTACGGGATGCTTTTATAAACGTTGGTTTAGGTTCCACACATTTAAGCCACTATAAATCATTAAATTTTCTTATTACTAATCTATTTTAAAATGTATAATTTATGACGTAATAACTATTATCATCATACTTTTATTATTATTATTATTATTATTATTATTATTATTATTATTATTATTATTATTATTATCTTATTTGATATTTTACCATTATTTTCTATTTTATTTTATTATCTATTCCATTTTGAATGTATATGTTATTATTTTTATCAATATTAGTTCTATAAATATTATAGTTACTATTATAAATAATATTATTCAATTACTACCAAAAAGATTAATGGTATTACTATTATTGATTTTATTTATATTACTATGTTTAAAACATTATATACAAAATAATTAATTTATACATAATTAGTGGTTACCTCCCTTTGAACAATAAACTTTTCTTTATTTTTCTATTTGAGTATCATTTTTCAAAAATGGCAGTTATCTCCCTTTATAATCAATTCAAATATAGCGTTTCCAACGACTTTAAACTGATAATATTACTTTATTAGCGTTTCCGTTAAAGTTTTTATATATCATCATTTCAACCATTCATAAACTACATTTAATAACATCGGTCTTTAAAGGCAGGCGAATAAAAGGTATATATATTTTTTATTAGGAATGTAAAACCTTCCTTTGCCACCCGATTTTATTTTATTTTATTTTGTTTATCAACTTGAAAATAAGTAACTGATTTTATTTATATTTTCAATATCTTCCAGATATATCTGCCTTACTTAAAAAATGCTAGTTTTAGTTTTGGTGTCTTTAAACCCCCACCAACTCTTTTTGCTGAGGAGGAAACTTTGTTTTATAAAATCAAATGATGAAATTATTGCCGAAGACGTATTGTCTATCTCAATAACAAACACCGTTTCCAAAACGGTCGTACAATTTATTGATTTTGTTTGTTCTTCCTTTTGAAACCGATTTTTAATTTTAATTATAAATTATGAATCATCTTACTCATTATTTAGATAGCTCTAGGATATCTATGCCTATCGAGCTTATTATATATCTACATTACAACGAGAACTGTTTTCTTTTCATTGTATTAATGCATTTACTAATACATTAAAATATACTCTGCTCTTTAGACTGTTTTTTTATAAACCCCTTAATATATATATATATATATATATATATAGTAAGTTATAAATTGTATATGGCGATTAAGCTACACTGAATATTCCGCGTTTCATCCACTCTAGGACTCTTCGGGCTTATGTGAAACGCAGAATATTCAGTGTAGCTTAATCGCCATATACATTTTATAACTAACTAGCTCTACCTATGTATTGAGCACTTTTGAAGTAAATACTTAAAGTTTACGCATAAATCTATATTTTCGTATATTAATGTTATGTGAGTAAATTAAGTAGTTATATATATATATATATATATATATATATATATATATATATATATATATATATATATATATATATATAGCACTTATTCAAAGGGATGGAACGAACAACCACCCAGTTGTTAGTCAACAATGATATTTTACAATTTTTTATACAAACATTGGCCGCCACTCTAACGGTGCTCATTTTTGCATTAAAAACATGTTTTATGCTAAACACGATGTTGCTTTTTTATAATGTAATATTTCAAACGCACTGCCTTTTCATCGAGTATTATTAGATTAAGAAAAAAAATGAGGTCTTATTTCCTTACTCTTGGCTTTTGAAATATTAAATCCTTATTATAATTAAAATAATAAAAAACGACATCCTTTTACGTTTTAACACCAGCTAGTCATATTATCATATCACGAGAGCATAAATGATCTAATTTATATATAATTATTATAGTAAAAAATAATTATGACAGACCCTTTAAGAAATTCGGTTCTTATCGTTGAGCACTTTCAGTTGAATTAAAGTCGGTCAATTTAGCTCTTATGCATAGATCATCGTATAACGATTAGATCACTGTCTGACTGACGTAAATGAACATTTAAAAATTAAAATGTTTAAATTCAACGTTATTTCACGCGGTTAATGGTAGCCGAATGGATTAGGTCTTCGCTAATCGAGACAGAGATGTCTCGTAATGCGGGGTTCGAATCGTTCGACTGGTGTTAATCGTGACACTCTGCACTGAGGATTCCCGAAAGGATGAAACACTAGTGTCTGTAGGTATTTAATTATTATAGTAAAAATAATTATATATATATATATATATATATATATATATTGGCGCGTAAATTTTTGTATCAACTTTTTTAATATTTTCTTCATATTATTTATAAGAGGATGGCATCTGGGCTCAAATACTTTATTATTTTTAAATATCTGAAAAGTTTTTTTTTTCTTTTTTAATATAATAAACCATTGATGATTCTTACAAATAATAAAAGACTTGCGTTTCGGCCAATTATTCCTCTAAACTTCGTTAGAGGATTAATCGCGACGAGATTATTTGGCTAGAACGTGTTGAGACGACAACAACTATGGAAGGCAGTAATTACTGAGGATACAGTTAAGAGACTCGTCATTCCTATCCCGTCGGGGTTAACCATCAGACGGTGACCAGGTGAACGTCGGGAAGCAACAACAAATATGAAGATAAGAATAACAGTCCATAGATAAAATACATATACAAATAACTCATCTCATCTCATAACTTATCATCCGATAATAAAATAGTATATTATTCGGAACAGACTCGACGATGAAAGACCAGCCAGGTAAGAAGAAAAAAATTCGGATTTATAAAACCAAAAAATCCAACCCGGATTGCTCTTTGGGGCCTGTGGAGCAGTGGATAGAGGAATAGAATTTCCCCGGTTCCAGGTGAGCATTGTCTGAAGATAACGGTTTCAATCCTACCCAAACCGGTTATAAGGATGAGGATAATAATCTACAAATAAAGAAATATACACATTACTCATCTCAATATTGAGACCAATAATAAAATAAGGACTTATATATATATATATATATATAATGGAGATGGTAATTAATAAAAACTGAAGAAAGTGCTCAATACTGTTATAGAGCAAGTATGCGTTTTATTTTTTATTACCGTATCTTTCTGTTAAGTTACATTATTATTTCGGCTACACGGCCGTTTTTTTGGCCGTCTGTAGCGTCCTCAGACTTTTACAGAAAACCTTTTCAACAAAACATGACACAGTTATTAGTCTTTCTCTATATAGGAACCACCCAGAGTTATGCATTTGTCCCATCGTTTGATCCAGTTCTGGAGATCCCACGACGTGACTTCAGAAATCAAGGCTGCATCATCTGGGAAACGCTTTCCTTTCAAAAACAACTTCATGACTGGGAAGAGGTGAAAGTCAGAGGGTGCAAGGTCAGGAGAGTAGGGAGGATAGGGGAAGGATTTCATAACCACATGCCCGTGCTTCTGATCTGGCGACATGCGAGTTGTGGACCTGAGCGTTGTCCTGCAGGAGGAGGTGACCTTTGGTGATCTTGCCCCGATTCTTGATTTTGATAGCTTCCCTTAATTTCCTCAAAGGTGAAGCATAATAGGCTCCTGTAATTGTGGTATCCTTTGCCAGAAAATCTGTTATCACTACTTCGTACTTGTCCCAGAAGATGACCTTTCCAGCGGAGGGCTGCACCCTTGCTTCTTTGGAGGTGGTAAGTCCAAGTGATTCCACTGCATTGACTGGGCTTTGGTCTCTGGATCATAGTGATGGACCCAGGTTTCATCCTGTGCAATCAGTCTTTTGAAAAACTTTTACTCATCTTCTTGGCACATCTCCAAATTTATCTTCGAGCACTCGACACGTTCTCGCTTCTGGAATTGTGTGAGCAACCTGGGAATCCATCTGGCAGACACATTATGCATATGCAAATGGTCATGAATGATAGTTTCCACAGACCCTGTACTAATTTTGACATCTTGGGCTATTTGGCGAATAGTAATACGCCGATCTTCCAAAATGGCAGCCAACTTGACGGACAGATGCCTCATCAATGGCAGAAGGGGGCGACCAGGTTTGGGAGCTGTTTCCACAGACTTCCGGCCATGTTTGAATTCACGATGCCAGCGTTTTACAAGGTCATATGATGGGGCATTATCACCTAAGTTTCTTTCATTTCATCAAAAGTCTCCTGTGGTGTGCGTCCTTTCAAATACAAAAACCGAATCACTGCTCAACATTCAACAGGCTTCATTTTATACCTGACTCAGTTCAAACACCTGTAAAACAAAAACCACAATTAGTTCAGAGCTGTAATTTGCCACATAACCCGTAGAGATATAAATCGTTGCACATGCAAAATTTCAGCTAGATCAGATAACTGGAAGTGGGTAAGGGGCATTAATTATTGCACGCCCCTCGTGTGTCTATATATATATATATATATATAGGTTAATTTACTTCATCTTTATTTTGTCTTTACTTCATCTTTATTTTTATCTTCAATTTTACTTCTATTTTATTTTCAACTTTATTATGACTACTATTATTATAACTTTTATTACTATTATCTTTCGTACTATTATAATTACTATTATTTGGTATATTTTTACCACTCCCATAAGTAGTATGATTTCCTTGCTCCCCCACTTTGACATCAATATGTATACTTAATCTTTTGCATCAAGTTAAACGCACTCATAGTCATTGCCACCCTAATCTCCGACCGCCCCCTTATGATCATACTCCCTATATCATAAGAGTAGAAACTTATAAATATATTGCCGCATATTACCTTTCAGTTTTACACCCCACCCCCAAATTAAAAGCGAATTTATAGCCGCCATTTGCCTTTTATGCAGCACCAATCAAAATCTAAATTACCCACTCCATAGAAAATAGACACCCCACAAACTGTTAAAATAAATTACCACGCAGCAACAATACACCCCCATTTAGCCATAATACATATACCCCTGAATCTCATTACAATGTTAAAGATCATATATAATCTTATATCTCATACTATATATAATAAGCTTCTCTTATTTATTTAGAATTTAATAAAGCTTCCCCCAACATTCTATAATTCCTCTTAATCCCTTTCGTCCCTAATGAACATTACGCTAGACGCCGCATCTCCCCCATGCTACCTAGCACCTTCTCTACTCTTCTGATGAGAAGCAATAGGCTTCGAAATGCCGTGGCATAAAGAGTTCCTTCTATCCCCCAAATTTTGCCTGTATTCCATTATTCAATAAATGATCCATTCTATATCTACCAATATATAGTTTTGTGTCTTCATTTCATACTCTTGTTGTCCTACTATATATATATATATATATATATATATATATATATATATATATATATATAAAATGTACGTTGATAAATCCTTCTGAAAAAAACTGGTAACATTTGTTATCGTTAATGGATATATGTGGTGAACATGTTAGTCGCATCATATAATCACAATTTTAATAATTCAATTTAAATTGGATATCCGTTATTGATAATTGTAATTAACACCTGTTATCAGTTTTGTGTAGGAAAATAACTGTTAAAGATAAAAGCAAATGCCCCGTATGAATTCTTTGATATGTCATTTTATCACTGATTCTACCTCATAATTCATCACTGAGTTGTGCCTTCATATTCCATACTCAACACCTTCTAGGCGACACCAATTCATTGCTCTGTTTTTCACACACCTCGTATCCTATCGATCCTTATCAAGTGTATAACCACTATCCCCTTCTCGTTTTTCGATAGTTTTTTTTTGTTTTTACTTGTTAAAAAGTATTTTTGTGTTTGTTATTTTAACTCTTTGTTTAAATGTTATTTGCTGTGAACAAAACACTTTTTTGTCTTGCTTCTCTTACTCTCTCTCTCTCTCTCTCTCTCTCTCTCACCCATCACGTCGCTCCGTTTCTTTCCGTTTAATTCTCCTCTTGTATCCTCATCTTCTTCCTCTACCTTTCTATATTTCTCTTTTTTCACTTGTTTTTCTGCCTCTATAACATTTCTTTCCGTTGCCTTCTCTCGCAATATGTTTATCTCTGTCCCATTCTCCCCCTTTCATCTATTATCTCTCCGTCTTTCCGTCCCCTCTTTTCACTCTTCGCTTGTATTATTCTCTGGTGCATTCGCTCGCTGTATTTATATATTTGTCCTATCCCCCCTCTCTCTCTCTCTCTCTCTCTCTCTCTCTCTTTCTCCTGTATTTCTCTCTTTGTCTCTGTCTCTGTCTCTCTGTCTGTCTGTCTCTCTCTCTTTCTTTACACACACACACACATATATAGTAAGTTATAAAATATATATATATATATGTGGCAATTAAGCTACACGAAATATTCCGCGTTTCATTCTCGTCAGAATTCGTCAGGCTTATGCAAAAAGTAGTGGTTATCTCGCGTTTATATATACGCACATGCTATTGCATTTTTAGTTAGCCAATCAGCTTCCTAGTTTCCACCGCGCCCATCTAAATCAGCTAATAGGTGGACACTTTCAGGACAAAGGTACAGTTGACCTTAGGTTCACCCCTTCCGTTATGTGTGCTTTTCATCGGGAGACTAGATATCTAAGTATGCTGCCCTATTTTCAACCTAGGTGTAGTTAGATATTTTTAAAAAAGAAGACGACGACAATGACGTTGGATATTATTTTAGTTTTATCTATAGTTATTTATGTATATGTATGTTTTTCATTTAACTTGTATTTTTTTATTTTCTATTGTTTTTGTTAATTTAAAAATTATTTTGTATCACTGTCCTACAGTAAAGTTTATCCTGCGCACACAGTTGTTTGCTATTTCTCTCCTACAGTTTAATAGATGTTGGGGTTCCTTTAAATATAGGATAGCAAATTTTTCATTCAGGCATAATCTACATGGATCGTCTAGGTCCTTACATGTGCTTGCTTGTCTTACTATTTTTCATTCGACTATCGGCGAACGTCCGCCCTCTTTGAGTTCCCAGTATTGGTTTGCTGATGCCGTTTTCATGCGGTGTTTTTTTACTTGTTTTTGAACGTACATTTATGGTCATAATATCGGGTTTTGAAATCTAAGGAGGTAATACCTACGTAATATTTCTTGTTATTCGGGGTTTCTTTCACAAATAGTGTTGCCTGGTAAACTATGCTTTGGATTAGACATTTATTTTGAAGTAGGCAAAGTGTGCGAGATCTACATTTGTATTTGTCTTGTTTATTATTAGTTTTTTTAAATTTCTATTATGGATGTTCTTGTTGTTGTTGTTTTTATTTTTATTATTATTATTATTATCACTGCTAGTTACACTTTTTGTACTTAGTCTTAATTTTATTTTTGTCATATTGTTCACTATTTTATTTTTTATATTGTCATTATTGTTTTCATTGCTTTTATTTAATATTTTGTTATTACGTGTTTTAATTATCATCTATAAATTTTCGCAACAGCTGTATGATAACGTTAAGTTATTTTTATTGAACATTTTTGGAGGGATTGGTTACGGGGCAGTGCTTTTCGATGGGATCTAGAAATTTCTTGCCAAGTTTAGTTTTTAACATTTGATTGTATGGCGTTGTATACCAGATTATATTTCTTTTTCGCCTATTTTTAATTTTATTATAGTTATCGGTGTTTTTTTTTTTTTGCTTATATTTAATATCGATATTTTTGTATCCACTATTTTTAAGGCTATGTCGAATATGTTGATTGACCTGTTAAATGCGTTTCCATCACCTGAGTTATTCCTGGGTCTACTTACGATCCAGTTAGGAATCTGTTTTATAATTGATGGGGGGGGGATTTAAGCTTTACGTATATTGGATTAGCATTATCTTTTAAGCAGGGTCCATATGCGTTTTTATCTAAATTTAACGTGACGTCCAGGAAGTTTGTTATTTTAAGTTAGCTAGAACGTCTGTGGTGTCGTATTTCTGATGCTTTTATTAAATATAAACTAAAAAGAAAAAAGAAAAGAAAAAAAAATTTTTTAAATAGAATAATGAATCTTTTTTTTTTCTGATTGGTCTAAAACTTATGGCCGCCATAAAAAAAAGAAACTGCCATCTGTTAGCATAGCTAGAAAGCAATCGGTCGTTTTGGAAATTGGAAGAGTATCGTCAGCTCCCCCACCCCACTCCACCCCCGGGCAGCTATACTCTAGTAAGTTGGCCTGTTATATCCTACATTTTTTTTATTTAATTTTTCAAGTTGGATCCAATTTTTGCGGTGCGTTAGTTTATTAATGATGAAGATACAGAACGATAAAGAATGGATTTCTACATAACACCGTTGTTCCAGCGCGGTTCGTGTTCTGCAGAAGTGCCGAAGCGTGTTAAGGTCCTTTCCTGATCCTATCCTGGTGAACTTGAAAAATGAATCTGATCAACTTTAATCATCCTTCTAGTATAAGGGGGTACCTGAACAGATAAAAATCAAGTGTATTTAGTTTTGTAGGCCTATTAAATCTCTTGAAAGCATTCACAAAACCTACACGTCTACTTTAAGGCCTAATTTTTTCATTTCCTCGTGTATGATTTTATTAAAGTTATCCCCCTTGACTTTGTTAGAGTCTTTTACTATAGCTAATCCATCATCTCTGTATAGGCCGATATCTGTAGTATAAAATATGCTTGTAATAGAACAGAGTCTAAAGCATCCATCACCAAATCAAACGAATTTGTCATTTTATTTTTTATTCATTGGTTATTGTTATTTACTAGAACTGATTTTCTACATTTTTTAATAATGTGGATTCCTTCCGGTATATGCCTCGGTAACCCCCAGGGCAATGTTGAAAAGTTCTGCAGATATCGAAGGATAGAAATTTTCTATCCCTAGATATCCGAAGAACAAAAATATAATCAGTAGAAATAAAAGCCACAGTTTAATTTATTAATATTGTAATTCAGTTTTTAAATGTTTAATAATACCAACGTTCTTTATAAATTTCCGTTATATAGAACCACTCCCATATAGAATCACTCCCATACAAAGGTTTATCAGCCACAATCACTTAAAAAACATTAGTTCAAATTTGGTGTCTTTCCCAATATTAATAGCCCCATTTGCGCTGGGGAAAAACGATATCAAAAACACACACAGACAGACAGACACACACAGACAGACAGACAGACACTTCCACTTTTATAGATATATAGATTACTCTAAACTCTAAATTTATTTGCTATTAATTCACTATTAATCTCAAACCCAAAATTATTTGCTATTAATTTACTATTAATCTCAAACCCAAAATTATTTGCTATTAATTTACTATTAATCTCAAACCCAAAATTATTTGCTATTAATTTACTATTAATCTCAAACCCAAAATTATTTGCTATTAATTTACTATTAATCTCAAACCCAAAATTATTTGCTATTAATTCACTATTAATCTCAAACCCAAAATTATTTGCTATTAATTTACTATTAATCTCAAACCCAAAATTATTTGCTATTAATTTACTATTAATCTCAAACCCAAAATTATTTGCTATTAATTTACTATTAATCTCAAACCCAAAATTATTTGCTATTAATTTACTATTAATCTCAAACCCAAAATTATTTGCTATTAATTTACTCTCAACACCAACCTTATTTACTACCTGCATTCCTCGATCCCTTTGTACTGTTCATAACTTACCCTACGTGTGAATATACTTTTATGTAAAATATCAGATATTTAAACCAAAAATTGTCGGAGTAATTTCGTAGAGACAGCAGAGGTAATTATTTTAAAACTTTGACCCAATTTTGACACCTTAAAATTTATTGTTTTGGTTTCAAATTCAAATAAAATGTTTGATGCATGTCCAAGTTACCTACATTTAAAATTTTAAGTTTTTAGACCAAAAATTGCCGCATGAGTTTGGTAGAATCTGTAAATGGCAACTCTTTCAACTTAAATGCTTGCAGCATGTCCGAATACACTTCATATAAAATTTAAAATGCATAGACCCAACATTGGCTGAGTAATTTGCTAGACACTGCAAAAAGTAAAATCTTTTTAACTTTGATCCCTTGGTAGCTCAAACTTTCGACTCAAACTTTGACCCCTTTTATGACCACTGGAAATTTATTGATTTGGGCTAAATTCAGTTATTAAGTTAGATCCATGTCTAAGTAACGTATATCTAAAATTTCATGTGATTAGACCCAAAATTGACGGAGGAGTTTGGTAGAGTTCTCAACGGTGGAATCGTTGAACTTGAACTCCTTAATCGCCAAATTTCTGGCCCAAAACCGATCACATCGATTTTCCCAAATCTCAGTATCCTGTATATCAAATTTCGAGTCTGTAGACATAAAATTGACAGTTATTTCGTAGGGAAATGTTCACACACAGACGCACAGATACACACACAGACAGACATACACTTTCACTTTTATAAATATATAGATATATATATTTATTTTCAAAATAGTAATCTACATACATGCATGTTTCTGGGCCCTATCCCTCTTCAGCGTAGCTTGACTGTTATTAGGACTCGAACCCTGGACCTTATGTATTATTTGTTTACGCCCAAAATAAAAAAAAATTGGCAATTTCTAAAAAAAAACAAAAAAAACATCCGATCTTCAAGGTGACGACGCTAACCTCAATATCGTTAAAAAAATCAACAACAAAAAACTACACACACACACACACACACACACACACACACACACACATATATATATATATATATATATATATATATATATATATATATATATATAATTTCTCTTCCTCTCTCTACTATTTGCTTGTTTTTCTTTGTGACATTCTCTAACTGTTGTATTTGCTCGCGGTATGTCCCTCATCCCTTTCTCTCTATCTCTCTATTTTCCTTTCCTACCTCTTTTCCTCTTACTTTCTCTCTGCACTTGTATTTCTCTCTTTATATCGTTCTCTCTTGCAGTTGCTTGTTGTACTTTTATTTCTGTCCTGTTGCCCCCTCTCTCTCTCTCTCTCTCTCTCTCTCTCTCTCTCTCTCTCTCTCTCTCTCTCTCTCCCTCTCTCTCTCTCTCTCCTTCTACCTATTTCACTTTCCACACTTCACTTGATGTTGGCCTTGGCGAAGGACATGTCTCTATTGATTACAATTCCTAAACGAGTTGCCAAACTACTGAAGATGTTCTGTTCGCCTTTTAGCCGCACAAGTGTTGCCAAGAGCCACAGTAATTTAATAAATCACTAACGAAGTTGTCGCTTATTTGCTATCTATAAATGAAATTATGGGAAACTAAAAAACTAAGATGGCCGCCCTTCTCATAAGACGACTTAGATAAGTAAATCTATCCACACGTGTCGTTTATTCCATACCCAGTGGAGTCATTCAGTGCATTATAAAGGCAATTTTATCAACGGTTTTCATCATTATTTAAGTTTCAAGTGTATAATCGCCAATGACTAAATTACAATAACAGAATAAGTTGTTCGCAGTCTAAGATCACTTGTATTTTTTTCAGCTACAAATCCATAATTATGAAGAAGTTGTAAAATAGTCGCATCAAAACGAATATCCTTTTTCTTCGCACTTGTTTGTCCCGGCTTTGGATTTATGCCTCCGACTGGAAGGGAAAAAATTTGCATATCTGCAGCTTGTTGATATTTATTTTATCGATTTAGTTATTTTTTTTTTTTTTTACCCTTTCTCACCGAAAAAAATGCATATTGCCACTTGTAATATAAGGAGTTAGTATTAAGGACCGTGTTTAGCGGGAGAATGGGAGTTGAGCAGCGTTATGTTTGTTCATATTACATTTAAACTTCCGCGGGTTAGTACAATCAGAGAAGCAGGAAACAGAATAATTCTAATATTCAGCAGTTTGAAGGAAAAATCTATTGGAGTAAAATGATTTCCAGGATCCAGGGACTTCAACAGTGAAGAGGAGTGATTTTACTTGTTGGAGATTGAACATTGCGGCAGTTGCCATTTCTTCTCGCTGGTAGAAATGTTTTTTGAGATTGTTATGGTGATTTTTACAATTCTCGTGGATTTTATTATTTTTTTACCTTTTATATAGTTATATTTTTTTTTATGTGACTATCAGTGTTGGAGTCGCAACTTATTAATATTTCGTAACTTTTCACACCCGTGGAGTCGGAATAAATGTTCAACATAATCTCTATATTAGTAAAATAGTGAATGTTTATAGGATGTTCTATGATAAACGCATAGATCTTTTGCTCCCCTCCATGTTCAGTTTTTGAATAATGAGAAAAGCAGACAAATCCCATTCCTTTACGGTTTACATCATTTATATTTTTTTAAATGTTTTATTTAAAGACCCATGATTATGAAGAAGTTAAATCTAGGGACATCAACAGTGAAGAGGTGGAATTTTGCTGCTTGTAGAATTAGTTAGGGTTATTTAACTTAGTTAAAAGTTCATCGGAGCACATTCAATTAAAATACTTGTAAAACAGTAACAAGGATACGACATTGCGGTGATTGACATTTCTTCCATTTTTTTTTTTTAGATTATTTTGATGACGATTACACTTGTTGATGATTTTAGTATATTTGTTTACCGTTTCACGAGTTTTTTTAAATCTGGGTTATAATATTTATGTATTTGACGTTCAGAGTTGAGGTCGATATTAAGCAATATTTTGCAAGTTTCTTTTTTGGGGGGGGGCGTTAGATAAATTTGTAACATAATCTCGACATAAGAAAAATAGTGTACTTTAAGAGAATTTGCACTGATGATCTCATAGTTCTAGTACCCCCTTCAGCATATAGTGTGCCGACTAACCAGAAAAGCAGCAAAACCACGCCCTTTTACTGTTGAGGTCCCACCGGAAACATTCTGCTCCATGCCCGACCACGCTTTACTAAACTGATCCTGCAGAAATTGAACGAATTGGGCTACGAAACTCTGCCTCATCCACCATACTCTCCAGACCTCTCACTTACCGAATACTACTTTTTGAAGCATCTCCAAAACTTTCTGCGTGAGAAATGCTTCAAACGCCCAAGTGATATCAAAAGCGCCTTCAGTGACTTCATCGCCACCAGAACGCAAGATTTTTACCTCACTGGCATAAATACACTTGTTTTTCGTTGGCAAAGGTGTGTGGCTTATTTGGATAAAAAAATGTTTGTTTAAGCTGAGGTATGTTCATTTGAATTTAAACGTTAAAAACCGCAAGAACTTTTTTGCCAACCTGATATCTGTTAAAGCAGATCTAAGTGTTCTTCTGATAGCGAAAAGGTTGAAACGTTTTCAACTTTAGAATTCGTTTTATCTCCAACTTTTCCTCGACCTACCATGTTTCAGCAGGACATGAACGCCATCAAATATTAATTTATTAAGACATCTCCCTTATTCTAAATAACCTTTTAGTGTTTATTTCCAGCTTTAGAAGACTGTCACGCGTATAATATACAACAGTTTCTACTTCACTTAAAGTGTAACAATCAACCTTGTTGGATAACTCCAGTTTATTAAAAATCTGTCCGTGTGGAATTAATATTAGACGCAAGAGTGGACATTTCGGCAGCAAAGTAGATTTTAGACTGGATTTGTTATATTAAAATTCCTGTTAATTAATCTTGTCTGCAATTATTATTGACTCACATGGAGCTTTCACACAGGTCATCATAGGTCTGATTGAAAACCTGTGGTGTTCCCGTGAAGCTGAGTGACAATAAGTCTCCTCAGACGTCCAGCACTCTCCACCTCCTTCGATAGAATTTGCAAATAGAATTGCGTTATCTCAACAGCCTCTCATCATTGATTTCTCGCTGGTAGTAGCTATTGGTCTGTACTGGAATTTGAGTGGCACTAAGCCTCCCCAAGGCCCTAGTTCTCTTCGCGCTTGTCCAGTGGAGGTCTGGTCAGCTCTCTCTCCTCGGTCTTTCCTTCCTCCTTGACCTTCTTGGCTATTTGGTTTCACACTTTTTAATGGGAGGAAGGGAACGGTGATGGGGCAATTATTATTATTATTATTATTATTATTATCATTATTATTATTATTATCATTATTATTATTATTATCATCATTATTATTATTATTATCATTATTATTATTATTATCATTATTATTATCAGTATTATTATTATCATTATTATTATCATTATTATTATTATCATTATTATTATAATTATTATTATTATTATTATTATTATTATCATTATTATTATCATTATTATTATTATTATTATTATCATTATTATTATCAGTATTATTATTATTATTATTATTATCATTATTATTATTATTATTATTATTATTATTATTATTATTATTATTATTATCGCATTGGTCTCCGGATATATTGGAAAATCTGTAAGAAGGCTTGAGTGAGAAGATGGCACGGTAGAGTTATGATGGGACAAACGTGTCTAACGACCAAGCAATTGAGACATAATCGTCCGGATTTTGTCGTCATTGACAAGGTCTCAAAAATTGGCAAATTGTAGACTTTTCAGTACCCTGGGATATGAATATAAGAGAGAAGGAGAACGAGAAGTAAGGCAATTGTGCTCCATTGGCCTTGGATATAAGGTGTATACACGGGGTTAAAACAAATAATCTCGGTCGTAGTTGGTACGCTAGCAGTAGTATCAAGTTGTCTTGAAGGAAAATTGAAAAAACTTCGAATTCCCGATGTTTTAGACGGCTTTGCTATTGTAGGTACCACCGACATCTTTAGGAAAACCCTTGATCTTTGAAGCTCCTGGTTTGGAGCCTGGGTTGAGGGAAGTCCTCTGGAAATGAATTCCATCTCTTTTCAGAGGGACATTGATAAACGATATAAGAGTTATTATTAGCTTTTTCTCAAAAGATAGGCAGCACTCTTTGTCTGTATGAAACAGCTGGTTAAAAGAGATCATGACAGTGCCTATAATATCGATCTTTTCCCCTAGCTTTTGCACTGCTAATTTTTGCCAATAAATTTATTTAGTTAATATTTTAAATAGTAGTAGTAGTGGTAGTAGTGGTGTTCAATTGCTTATTCCCGGTTAGATCAGATTGCGCACTGACATGAATATTCTCATGACAGTTTTCTAAGCCTTACTACTTCTGTGCTGGCTCATAACAAATTAGAAGCGGGTGTTTTGTTTGTAACCTCATCATTATAAGATTGCTGTACAAAGCCAACGGACCTAATCTGTATTGTTTATTTTTTAATAGCGCTCCCCTCTTCTGGAAGTATAAATACATTGTCTTTATTGTGGTCGATGAACTCCATATACGCCTTGTATGGTAACTGTCCAGAATATTAGAGGGAAGTAAAGACGTGCTATAACGCGCACACGATGACCTCGAACTGTGCAAGGTAGGAGCATTCATCTCCCTGACTTATTGTACATATTCGCTTATCTGGATACGTACAGCGTCTAGTATTCCCGAATGGTATACCATCTGGAACTAGACTGGCTCAACGTCGCTTAACTTTGGACATCTAACGAGAACCTGTGCGTGTCAATGTGATTTTACTGTAGTAGCAGCAATAGTAATAGTCGTATTAGTAAATGTATTAGTAGTAGTAGTTGTTGTATATATATATATATAGTTATATATATTTAGTTATATATATTTAGTTATATATATAATTATATATATATATATAGTTATATATATTTAGTTATATATATATATAGTTATATGTATTTAGTTATATATATAGTTATATATATAGTTATATGTATATAGTAATATATATTAAGTTATATATATAGTTATATATATAGTTATATATATTTAGTTATATATAGTTATATATAGTTATATATATAGTTATATATATAGTTATATATATATAGTTATATATATTTAGTTATATATAGTTATATATATATAGTTATATATATTTAGTTATATATAGTTATATATATTTAGTTATATATAGTTATATATATGTAGTTATATATATATAGTTATATATATTTAGTTATATATATAGTTATATATATTTAGTTATATATAGTTATATATATTTAGTTATATATATATAGTTATATATATTTAGTTATATATATATTTAGTTATATATGTATAGTTATATATGTATAGTTATATATGTATAGTTATATATGTATAGTTATATATTTAGTTATATATATATTTAGTTATATATATATTTAGTTATATATATAGTTATATATATTTAGTTATATATATAGTTATATATATTTAGTTATATATATAGTTATATATATATTAAGTTATATATATAGTTATATATATATTTGGTTATATATATAGTTATATACATTTAGTTATATATATATATATATATATTTAGTTATATATATGTTACGTAGTGTTATTATTACAATGATGAATGTATGTCCTTCTGAGTCCATGCTAAGAAGCATAAGAGTCTTAAGAGTGTTCATGGAAGTAAGAGATCTTTGAGCTTCATGTGTGTGATCATGTTAATTACACTTTGAGAGGGGATTTGATATCTAGATAGATAGACTGATAGATTGGCATTTATACCGATAGATTGAGAGGTTGACATTTATGCTTTTGACAGTTCTGTTTGAACGGGAGTGTTTATATAACATAAATAGACACATTTACTTTCTAACACATATATTTTTTAGATGATGAATTTCAAATGGTTTTTACACATAAATAGACAATACCTATTTCATGTAATGATGGATACAGGAGACGGCAGTTATAAAATAACATGATGAGCATTTATTCTTCCATTTGACCGGTCAATGGCTTTGCATTCAGGAATTCAAAGTTTCTTTCTTTACATCATTTTCTGTTTAAAACCCTCTCGCTTCCAGAGTCCAAGGTTCGAACTGAACCTTCTCTTCCCTGGTCAGACTCTCGTCTGACTCTGACTCTCTGCCTCCCTTCTTCTGACTTCTCCTAACTAACTAACTCTAACTTCCTATATTGAGAAATCCATGCATGTCCGGCCAACGTGACCACAATTCACGTGCCATCAACATGCGCGACCTGCACGTTTCCGAACATTCTGATTTCCCATTTTTCCTTTGTTGTTTTCACAAAGGAATTCAACCTACATATCTAATTCATTTAACCCATATTTTATTATCCACATTCTTTCTAACAATGAATAGTTTATTTATTATTTAATTTATCAGAATCAACAATTTACTGGACATTCCATTTAAAACCTATTGTTCTTTAAAACTTATCTCCAGGGTTCGATTTCTGTTTTTTCTCATTTTATTTTCATTTACTAATTCTCTTTATTTTTACTTACATCAAAAAGGGGACAAGATTTTTCATGTAACATATATATATATATATATATATATATATATATATATATATATATATATATAGTTATATATATTTACTTATATATATATAGTTATATATATTTACTTATATATATATAGTTATATATATTTATATATATATATATATAGTTATATATATTTAGTTATATACATATATATTTAGTTATATATATATATTTAGTTATATATATTTAGTTATATACATATATATTTAGTTATATACATATATATTTAGTTATATATATATATTTAGTTATATATATATACTTAGTTATATATATATATTTAGTTATATATATATATATTTAGTTATATATATATATGTACATATACATATATATGTTTTATTTTTTATTACCATATTTTTCTGTTTAGTGACATTATTATTGTTTCAGCTACACGACCGTTTTTTGGCCGTCAGGAAGCTTCCTCAGACTTTTACAGAATTGTTCGTTTATATAAAAGTCTGAGGAAGCTACCCGACCGCCAAAAAACGGTCGTGTAGCTGAAACAATAATGTAACTAAACAGAAAAATACGGTAATAAAAAATAAAACGTATACTTTCCCTACAACAGTATTGAGCACTTTCTTCAGGTTTTTATTAATTGCCATTTCTACTATATATATATATATATATATATATATATATATATATATATATATATATATATATATATATATACAACTGTTTAATGGTACAGAACTTATACATTGCTTTAAACAAAATGGCCGGCAAAACCCGAGGGACCCCTTATATCAAAAGACTCATCAGGAGTTAATCGTTGATCATAAAATAAACAAATAAATGAAATAACTCACAAGAATAGACTGATGGGGTATACGTGTAAAATTTAAAATATTGGCTTTATGAATACGAAATCTGCCTAAGTTAAAATATTATATTTAACCGAATTTTACAACCGGGCAATGCTGAGCGTCCCTGCTAATCGTTCTATATAATTTTTTTTAAACTGCTACAGAAGCATTGGAATCGTTGTATTGTTAATGAAGAAAGAATTGTTTTCTAAACAGTTGTGTACTTTTTAATGTTATTTTGATGTCTCCCTATGTACATTACTTAAAAGCTAAGCATTTCTGGCAACGCGGTTATCGCGATGTTTTCCCGACGTCTGCTCCCTTATCATTTCAGACGCTCTGTCTCACACCGAGTACTACTCATTGGTTTGCATTAACTCTCTTCTTGTTAGCCTTCACCCCCACGTCCTTTCAAATGCTGTGTGGAATGTGGCTAGCCGAGACAGAGGGTGATGGGTTGGTAGACGTAAAATCGACGTATGCAGCATTGATTATCAACATATCCACGCCCGGAAAACACGTGGAGAAACTGATAACAAGTCAGAGGAGATGTTGCCTGGTAGGCAAACCAATGGAGACCGCGAAATAATTCCTCTTACAAAGTTTGATAATTTGCTGTCTGCTTCCGTTGTCGATTATTTAGCTGACCGACGCGGGGTGCAGAGCAAATAAGTGCTGGTTTGGGTGGAAGCCGAACAAGAGCAAATTACTTACGAGTATATCGACGTGAATGCCGGGGAGATTTGGTTGCCCGTCAAGTTCTTTCACAAACTAAAATATTGTGGAAGATTTTAGCGGAAAAGCAGATAATTTAGAATCTTTCGAAAGTTTTCATAATTAGTTAGGTACAAACACAGGAATATGTGAAACTTTTTAATGACTTGTGTTATATCTACATAATTGTCTTATATACAGGGTGACTAAAAAAACGGGCCTCAACTCTAATTAGGCCACGTTTCTCAGTGTTTTGTTCGGACGAAATTTAACACAGTGTATTCTTTGTCCCAGCTCCCACCGGGATCTTGGTGTATTCACGGTCGTTGATTCTGCCATGTCCTGTAAAAGAAGAGCAATCGGTGAATAAATAATGGAGATATGACGCTTTTTTTTGGTCACCCTGTATATATATATATATATATATATATATATATATATATATATATATATGTATATGTATATTTATATATATGTTTATATAAATAAAATTTTATAAGTTTACCAAGGTAATCAAAATGGTAAACTTAAAATATATTATAAATATTAAAGAGTTGATATTTACAAGTAAAGTAATCTCAACCAGATGTAAAAGCTCAATAAAAAGAAAAGGAAATAGAGCTTATAATATGAACAAATCATTAATAAAACATGTTAAAAGACATCTTGAAAAAGAGTTAAAAACATATTTAATTTTAAAAAGGAAGCACAAGATAAGTGGATAGTCCTTAATCCGCGGAGTTTCGAAGAAATACTCTCCTCATCAGAAGGCAGGAATTAGCAAAATGCGGGATCGGATTTTGCATGTAAAAGTATTTAATGAAACCACAAGTAAGTCACAGATCGTACTTGGTTAAAAAAAGGGGTGAGGTAAGGGGAATAGGAGGTAAAAGAAAAAATTATAAAAAGATTTCACATGAATGGATAGTCCGGTGAAGGGTAAAGAATCCAAGAATGGTAAAATCCAAACACGGTCGAATTAAAAACTTATATATATATATATATATATATATATATATATATATATATATATATATATATATATATATGAATCCCAGCATGTATACAGTCCCGTGGATGTAGGTTTACGATATATTTATGTAAGGCAACTGGATGGTGCTGTTGTTACCAATACATCGAAGAAAGCTATGGACGAGTTAGATTCTCCTTCATAAATATACTGTAACGCGGGATACATCCTATTAAGTAAGGAGAAAAAATTATTTGCCTCTATTTTATTATTGAAAAGGTAAAATGTGTCGTCCACATTGCAAAAATAGACCAATGGTTTCATGGGTCCAGAGAGAAATTGCTTTTTAATGGAAACCCACGAAAATATTCGCCATAAACGGACCCAAAACTGAGCCCATCGGCACACCTTCTATATGACGATACATTACATCATTGAAACTAAATTCAACAGATGTAGTGGCAAATTTCACAGCTCAACGAATATACATTCAGAAGTGTGAGGAGGCGATATGTGACTACGATATAAAATATCTGTACATATATCTATAGTCGCTGAAATCGGGACGCAAGTAAACAGGTTGCTAATATCATAAGAACGCATAAATTTATTAACAAACTTTGAATAAATTCCGCAATATGAAATGAATCTTTCAAACAGTATTTACTGTAATATTTTAATACCGGTTGCAAAATATTTAAAATCCATTCTGCAACTTTATGCTGTGGTGGCCCTACCATTGGTAAACTGGACCTTAAGGGAATACCTACTTTGTGAGTTTTCAGTAAACCATACAATCTAGGACAGATCGATCCTGAGGGTCTAATCTCATTAGCTATGCTCGATAGAAGTACACCACTCTAAATCTACTTTACTAATTTCTTTCAGAATTTGGTTTCTTAACAGGCTGTACGATCATGAGTTGAGACAGAGCCCACTTTTATAAATTTCTTCGATCGCTCAATATGGTATACATTTCGTCGACATAATCATAAGTATTAAAATCCCTGACTCTTTATCTGATCTAGTAATAACTAACGATTTATTTTCTGTGGAGTTTCAATAACTGAATAATGCTCTTTGTGCCATTTAAACTCTGAATGGGAAATTGGTGTACTTGCATAGTTATGGGCCAGGTCGTTTAATCTTGCTTTTAAATTCCTTACTTTAATTTCAGAGACTGGTGAAAGTTTCTTTGCTTGGGCATTAAGGATTTTAAATCTGGAAAATACCTCTTCCCGTTTAAAACTAGGTAATGGTATACAAACGTCTAACCCATGATCTATTAATTACACTGCAGAGAAAGATGGATCATGGAGAGATAGATTTAAGACGTTCTTGCCAATATTGAAGTTGGTAGTACACCCAAACATTTTGTATATTAAATGTCGCAATTTACTGTTAAATTTAAGAACTAGTTTTTTATGACGACGTAAAATTGCAATGAACTTTGCGAAACGAATTTTATCGAAAGATGATAAATTGCTCACTGCTTCGCTCCATAACTACACATGTGTCTCTTTATATCTTTCGAAATTTGCCGCTAATTCATCTATATAATTATGAATTAATGCATTTTAAAATTTCATTTTCAATATATATATATATATATATTGAAATATATCTATATTTCATTTTCAATATATATATATATATTGAAATATATATATATATATTGAAATATATATATATTGATATATATATATATATTGAAATATATATATATATTGAAATATATATATATTGAAATATATATATATTGATATATATGTATATTGAAATATATATATATATATATATATTGAAATATATATATATTGAAATATATATATATTGAAATATATATATATTGAAATATATATATATTGAAAAATATATATATAATGAAATATATATATATATATATATATATATATATATATATATATATATTGAAATATATATACTAGCATTTTAGCCCGGCGTTTCCCGGGTGTTTGGATGTGTATGTTAAGCAAAAAAAAAACGTGGTAGTAGGAAGGCAGGCTCGAACCCGTACAGCAAAGGAGGAAAAGAACGGGGTAAAACCTAACGTTACGACCACCGCCAAACCGGAAGCGACATTTTTTTAAAATGAAGGCTAGACAATCTAAATGGGAGGTTAACTTTCAAAAATATCGGCGAAAAAGTGACCCCCCCTTGTTAAAATGTGCCTAGTTGAAGGAGAAGATATTAATGTTTTTAGCCAATTTTTCGATATTTGTCGTATGAAAGGTCGACCATCAAAACGATACTGCTCATGGTAAAATCCGTGGCCTCTATTGAAAGTTTAAGGCAGACATGCAAACAGACATAATACATACATACATTTATATATTAGTAACTAAAAATTTTCGAACCAAACTGATGAAAAAGCTTGCCCTATCTCTGAATACCCTTTATGTAAAATTTCAAATATTTAGACCAGAAATTATCTGAGTAATTTGGAAGTGACCGCAGAGGTCAGTTTTTTTAACTTTGACCCCTATTATGACCCCTTAAAATTTATTGTTTGGGGCTCAAATCAAGTTATTAAGTTAGATCCATGTCCAAGGAACCGATATCTAAAATTTCAAGTCGGTAAACCAAAAATTGTCGGATGAATTTGGTAGAGTTCTCAAAAGTCAAATCGTTGAATTTTGACCCCTTAATCGCCAAATTTCTGGCTAAAAACCGATCACATCGATTTTCCCAAATCTCACTACCCTGTATATCAAATTTCGAGTCTGTAGACTAAACATTGACAAAGTTATTGCGTAGGGAAATGTACACAGACACACAGACACGTTCACTTTTATAGATATATATATATATATATATATATATATATATTAATATATATATATTGATATATATATATTGAAATATATATATATATTGAAATATATATATATTGAAATATATATATATTGAAATATATATATATTGAAATATATATATATGTATTGAAATATATATCTATTGATATATATATATATATATATATTGAAATATATATATATATGTATATGTGTATATATATATATATAAATATATATATTGAAATCTATATATCTATAAAAGTGAACGTGTCTGTGTTTGTATGTGTACATTTCCCTACGCAATAACTCTGTCAATTTTGAGTCCACAGACACGAAATTTGATATACAGGGTAGTGAGATTTGGGAAAATCGATGTAAATTGGCTGTTAAAGGGTCAAAGTTCAACGATTTGACCTTTGAGAACTCTTCCAAACTCCTCCCACAATTTTGGGTCTAAACACTTGAAAATTTAGATATAGGTTTCTCGGACATCGGTCTAGCTTAATAACTTGATGAGAGCCCTTAAGAGGTCAAATTTTAATAAATTGACCGGTTTTTTTTTGTTTTTTTGTTCTTTTGTTTTTTTGTTTTTTTCAACATTTGAATAACACTCGACTGAATCCGGTGATTTCCGGTCGAACCCTAAACTAATTGGAATCCGGTGAGGAGGGGGTTAAATTCTGCATAAGTACCATTCTTTTTAATTTTGTCTTTTGTTCAATTTTTTGTGTGGGCTTTTAGCGCTAGCAAACTAACAAATTTAACCAAAATGCAAAAATTCAACAATTAAATAATTCTAATAAGTGCCCAGCTTCTAATACAAATCCTAGTAAATCAATCCCCCTTATTGGAAACACTGAAGGGAAGGAGGAAACCAAATTATTGCCAGTATGTTTGGGAGAGGTTTTATAGGTGTATCAGAAAGTGGCCATTAAAAATGATGATCAGAATCTTAATAATTCAACTTACTATTTTTTAAGTTTATAACTACTTGAAAATATAATTCAACCTCTAATTTTTTTTTCAATGAAAGGAGCAAAGACCAAATTTAAAAAAAAATAACAGGTTTAATAGCAAATTATGCAGATTTCTTTCTTTAAAGCGGTTTTTTTAATATAAAGAAAATCAACATATTTTGACTTGCTTATAAATATATGTATATATATAAATACCAAAAAATCACTTACCTAAAAAAAATACTATTAAATAAGTAGTTCCACTCTTAATTGTTAAGAATTTATCCATATTTATATTTTAAATTCCATGTATTTTTTAAATAAAAGGATTTTTTAAAGCCAGGGTCCTAGAAAATCGCATTATTGTAACGTGTTTTTCGTGAAGCGTTTAATAGCTGCTGCTAAAATGAAATTTATGAAGTATGGTTTCGTCTAAGGGCATAAATAATGTCTTTTTTTATTGCGTGTGTTAACCAAAATTAGTATTTTTATCCTCCGTAGTTAAAAAAGAAACGCACATTCACTTATAAATTTTTCCCTAGAACAAAAAATCCGCTTCATCGACTTTTAAAAAATTCTTTTAATGAAATACACGAGTTTTCGATTGATATATTTTAATAATTCTTCATCAACTAATTATTTTTAATATCTAAAAAAAAGAAAACATTCAATGAAATAGAAAAATTTGCCGTCAGCGTCTGGTATTTACTTGACGATGTAAGCATAACATGAGCTTTCATTTAAAAAAAAATCAACGTTTTTTTTTTAAGTTTTACACTTTGGACTTTACAGGTAAATTTCCAAAAAACTATTCTTTTTTTGTTTTAAATTAGAATATCTTCTTTATTTATCTTTTATCTTCAATTTGTGATATATAAAACATAAATTAATGGTACTTGTACAGTTAAATCAAGACATTAAAAAATGAAAATATCGAAAATAAAGTTTCAATTGTATTTATTCGTTATGGAACGAAGTTCTCCGAAAAAATTTCACTTAATTTCATAAGGCATTTTTTTTTTTTTTTTTTTTTTTACAGCGAAAAAACAATTTGTTGTGATACCGAACAAAATGTTCGATTTTTAGAAAGAAAAGCTAGTATTAAAGATGCGAAGGGGTGTCAGCGCTTTAACTGGAGTTATCTCCCTTTGGCATTTCTAAAATTCAAACAATTTTTTTTTAATCCAAGATGGCTGCCTTCAACACGCTCTCATAAAAACGTGTTTTTTTTCCGCTGTAAAAAAAAAAAAACACTACTTGATGAAATTAAGTAAAATATATATATATTAACGAAAGAGAAATAATTCCATTTTTAAACGAAAAATGTCAGTTTGGTATATAAAAGTACCGTTTAGTGATGTCACCTGATGGCACATAATTGCTCCCAAATAAAAAAAATGGCGCATTCGTACAAAGAAAACCACCTATTTATTATAGAAAAATTAAGTATAATGTAATAATTAAAAAGAGATATATAAAAACAAGCATGGGTACAGTAAACATATTATACTAAAATGCCGAAGCAGTCATACCAGTGGTTATTTAGACTATTAATTACGAACGAACCATGAGTTACATTTATATATATATATATATATATATATATATATATATATATATATATATATATATATATATGTGTGTGTGTGTGTGTGTGTGTGTGTGTGTGTGTGTGTGTTGTATATTGGTTTATATGGGAGGGGATGATATATTAAAACGTGTCATGTGTTATCTAGTGGGTGTAAGATATTGTTCTTTTAACAGACAGATAATAAACGTATAAATAGTATGTATGTTGTATGAGGACATGATATTGACGTGTAAACTAAGTCATGTTGTATCAGATTTATCACACGGGATATTTTTACAGTTCATATGTAAGAAGAATAATATATGCTTCATACCTTTTTCTTGAAGAGTTCTTCTGTATCTTCCCGCTGCTCCGTGACGAACCATGAAGCGATCAGCACCATATAATTGAGACATCTGTTCTTATTTGTGAAACCATTAAAACAACTCTTTATATTTTTATAATATAAATTTATTACAGTTGTCTCAAATGGTTTTTACAGGATTTGCAGTTTGTCTACATTTTCTATTCTTACAGTTCGCTCCCTAGCTGTCTGTCCACCCCTGTCTAGACGTCTGTCCGCTCTGGTGGTCAATCCTCAACTCTCTGAATCTCTCCAAAACTAACTATATCACGTGTTCTCTTACGTCACCTAATTACATGTCTCAGACCAACCTAATCCACAGCTAGTTATTTGTTTATTCAAAACCCCAAAATAATGTTTACATATATTTTCTATTATCACATTCCTTTTGCGATTCACGCGTCAATCATTTCTTCCACAATTTAATTGTTTATTCTACTAATCATAATAACTGATCCAGCGACCATCCGTCTCCCAAATCAATTAACAACAATACAATAACAATAATAATAATGTTTTTACCATTGACCCCGCTTGCCACAGTTAACAAATACTACGCTATGATCACATCCTAAAGGGTCATAACATTACACACACACACATATATATATATATATATATATATATATATATATATATATATATATATACGTATACATATATATAAAGAAATTTACATTGTCGCAACACTGGACATTTTAATACTTCGCACAAATGGCCGATTAAACCCACAAGTTCTCGTCAGTTCTTGTTGCTTTCTACAGAAAAAAAAACAGTCCTTTTTTAGAGGACTGTTTTTTTTTCTGTGGAAAGCACTCATTTATTAATTCGTTTGACGAAGACTTGTGGTTTTAACCGACAATTTGTCCTTACATTAGCATATACAATGTCGCGACCATGCCAATTTGTTTACATTTATAAATATATATCTTACTCTTCTTTTATTGTGCACTCTTAAGACCATCGTTAAATTCATTAGTTATCACACGAATGCCTATAACATGGTATATATATATATATATATATATATATATATATATATATATATATATATAGTAATTTATAAAATATATATGGCGATTAAGCTACACTGAATATTCTGCGTTTCATCCAACTATAGGATTCGTCCGGCTTATGCGCGCATAAGCCGGACGAATCCTATAGTTGGATGAAACGCAGAATATTCAGTGTAGCTTAATCGCCATATATATTTTATAAATTATTAACTAGCTCTACCTACGTATTGAGCACTTTTGAAGTAAATACTTAAAGTTTACGCATAAATCTATACTTTCGTATATTAAATTTATGCGAATAAATGAAGTAGTTATATATATATATATACATATATATATATATATTTGTTTATTGTTATATAAACATGTTCACATCCCGCTGCTACAAATAGCCACTTGTTTCAATCAAACAACAGATATCATCAGGCAGCAACTTGACTATTCAAAAGTTCAATGAATAATCTTTATTCTTTAATAATAATAATCTTTATTATTTAATCTTTATTCATTGAACTTTTTAATAGTCAAGTCGCTGCCTGGTGATATCTGTTGTTTGATTGAAACAAGTGGCTATTTGTAGCAGCGGGATGTGAACATGTTTATATAACAATAAACAAGTATTATCAGCTCTTTTTATTGAGCACTATCTAACAACCTCGTTGAATTCATTAGTCCATTACTTTTGAATATAAAAAACCCCGAGTATATATATATATATATATATATATATATATATATATATATATATATATATATATATATATAAACGAAGGGTGTTCCAAAAGTAATGTCTCCTATTTTTATTCCACCTGAAGGAATCGGAGGAGATTGCAAGGTACATTGTTATATTGGCTGGACTTTTGCATTTATACCTGAAAGTTTCATCCCTCTGATGCAGAAATTGACGATGTGAGACTCTAAGAAGGCAACAGCTGTCATGAACGTGAGGAAGCATAAATGCGTCATTGAATTCCTGACAAAAGTGTATATCACGTCCTGAACCTTCGTGACGAAGAGATATCAACCCAAGGGGAGACAATTTTAAAAGAGAATAAACTAATGCCCCAAACATTCGAACAATTATCATGCGTGTGCAAGTATTTTTTTCTGCTTTTATTAAGGTTTGCATTCATTCATAGTTACGACATCCTAAGAGTTTTCTGTTAATGACAATATTAGCAATTAGAAAATTTGCCTTCAAATCACGTATGACAAAAATGCAATAAGAACACTGGGATCGGCATATTAGCAACTACAGAAAACATTCTAAACCACTGATTAGTTGGAAGACCATCTTTCCTCCTTCTCAGTTTTACATTCACAGCCAACATGAATTGGAATAAATAGATTGAGGATATGTCTAAAGTTGCTGCAAGGAGGGTGGGCTTCCTTTACTGTGTTCGAAAATTACTCACATCTACTTTCATAGTTTCTTCATTCTTGTACTTGCAATAACCCTTATCCCTTGATAAGTGGTGATCACTGTGTAAAAAAAAATTCGGACTGCTAGACCTTGGAATTCCATTTCTGTTTCTTGCTTCCCTAACTCTAGTAATCTACAGAAGTTTATACATAACGTGAACAGACATTTCACCGCTCAACTTCTCATAATCCTTTGTTTGATACGATTCGAATTAGTAGTCTCACGTTTCAAGTAGCAATACGCCTTGTCCGGAGTGAAAGTAAAAATCTTAATAGATTGAACTTGCGTAATGCAACCAATAATTTCATACAAATATATTTTTAACAGATTGTATTATTTGAAGAAACGTATATTACTGCCCCCTCTTTCCCCAGTTCTTCTAAAATACTAACATCTGGTTTATCCGAACACAGTTTCGATAAATTTCCGTTAATTCTTGTTTACTGAAATCATAAAAATAATACGTCCACCAATATATTACCGTATTTTCACAAGACTCAAGAAAATGCGATTGACACTTTCTTCTACCTAAAGAAGATACATCATTTGTAGCTTATTTTCGTCGTCATGAAGATTTTTTAGTATAGTCAGGCTAGAAAAAAGTCCGTTTCTATTACGGAAACTGGATACAGACGAGCATAAGTTTGTGGATTTTATTTTACCATGTAAAACGTCGAAATTATCTTTCACCGAGACAGTGGAAATACTTACAAACCTACTTAGCCCGAAAGTTTTGCAGAAGAATGACGACGATGATTCTACAACGTACTTAGCTATGGTAAGTAAACATTGCGATGAATTCAAACTTGTAGACCTCAATGCAAATAATTTTAAATGTTAAGTACTTCAGCAAAGATTGACTTCCGGCGGAAATACACAAATTAAGAGGGGGTGTCCTAACAAAATTAGAAAATGAACCAAAGCACCCCGACAAAATATAATGGAAGATTGCCATAAAATAGAAATGATTAAAAATGATTTGGTGGCCATCAAAACTGGAGTCGCGCAGATAAAAAAAAAAAAACGCAGATAGATAATTAAATCTCGTAAAAAATTTATGGAAAAAGGACACACATATCGATGCATAGCTAAGAAAGAATTTGAAGAAAGTAAAATCTCGTCTCCGGGTGATCGATGTTGTCATTTGCATATTCATCAAGAAAATGTTTAACGTGTAAAAAAAGGACACAAAAGCACTCATTGCATAAATAAAAAAGGACACAAAATCACTCATTGCATAAATAAAAAAGGACACAAAAGCACTCATTGCATAAATAAAAAAGGACACAAAAGCACTCATTGCATAAATAAAAAAGGACACAAAAGCACTCATTGCATAAATAAAAAAGACACAAAAGCACTCATTGCATAAATAAAAAAGGACACAAAACACTCATTGCATAAATAAAAAAGGACACAAAAGCACTCATTGCATAAATAAAAAAGGACACAAAAGCACTCATTGCATAAATAAAAAAGACACAAAAGCACTCATTGCATAAATGAAAAAGACACAAAAGCACTCATTGGATAAATAAAAAAGGACACAAAACACTCATTGCATAAATAAAAAAGGACACAAAAGCACTCATTTCATAAATAAAAAAGGACACAAAAGCACTCATTGCATAAATAAAAAAGGACACAAAAGCACTTATTGCATAAATAAAAAAGGACACAAAAGCACTCATTGCATAAATAAAAAGGGCACAAAACACTCATTGCATAAATAAAAAATGACACAAAAGCACTCATTGCATAAATAAAAAAGGACACAAAAGCACTCATTGCATAAATAAAAAAGGACACAAAAACACTCATTGCATAAATAAAAAAGACACAAAAGCACTCATTGCATAAATAAAAAAGGACACAAAACACTCATTGCATAAATAAAAAAGGACACAAAAGCACTCATTGCATAAATAAAATTAAGTACAAAACCCGAGTGTGTTTGACGGAGACTGAAAATAATGAAGAAGGGTGCGAAAAAAATGATTATAAAAATTTATGATAAAGAAATAAAAATAATAAAATGCAACTCCATTCAACTTAATACCTTTCGATAGTAAATCTTCTTGTCTGAAAGAAATCGAATAAACCAACAATGCTGAGAACGCGCAAAACAGCAAGACCGTTAACGGTATGCCAATTAATTTCGAATTTGAATTTTTAGCGAACGTCACATTATTGGAAAAGACAAAAAAATTAAAAGCTTATGTATTAAAGAATGCCACTAACTTACTAGAGTCGGACTGGATTCATGAATTTAGATTATGGAACCAGCCAAAATGAAAATAAAATGTACAACAGACGCCTTTGTCTTGATAAACAAATTAAAAGAAAACTTTTCTTGTTCTAGGCTACGAAAAGCCAAACAGAAGACCTAAACAAACCGATACTGTTGTAGACCAAACAAAAGTTTTGTCCTTCCCTTACGAGAACAGCGTCTGACTACAACTAAGAAACCAAAATCAGACAGGATACTCTACCGCTACTTCTAAATGTCTATGTACGCGATTTTTCACAGGATACGAAAACGTCAACTACACCTCAACAGGTACCAGTTGCAACTCTATTTTTCCGAGTATTGGAACATTATTTACCGAAAGTCAACGTCACTGAAAGATATTACATACAGCCAAATAATAGCACTCAAACTATTTTTTCCACAATATGGAAGAATTGACGGACCGTTTTACCCGGCGTCTTTTCAAAATAAACAATTCATCAGGTTAACAACACTAGTGGAAACCCCTGGGACAATATCGCCCCCTTGGCTGATGGATTATTACAAGCGAGGTCCAAGGTGAAGTTTATTGACACTTAATTACTTGTGGTGGAGTCTATCCACGCAATTAATTGTTTTATTAGATTCTCTCGTTTAGTACATAAGAAAATTGCAATAAAACGTTTTCCTTGCAGGTCAAAGAAAAATATTTCGCCTAAACAATGAATCCCCCAAGAAGTAGAGGCTATTGAAAATGTCTACGACACATTATATATTCACACCAGAATCACAATGTTCAGGCAGGAAAATAAAAATCATCGAGCCGTTAATGGTCTCCCCAAAGAGGGGAAAAGACTGATATCGGAGTTATCAGCTTGGGAGGGGGATGTTGTGGCGGAACTAATCTAAGTTACCTACTAATAGACTATTCCAATCTCAGTAAATACCGGAAGACTAAGCCGTAAGGTATCAGCCAATATCCGGTTGACCAACCTGGGTCGTTCGTCGCCTACAATGAACAATCACTTTATTGTATGCTTATCTACCTATTGCATGCTATTGTTTACAATACATGTTGTTATTTTATTTTGGCACTCTGTATTTCTTTGTAAGCTTTTAACAGGGCTATAACACATTCTTAGACAGGGTTTAAAAGAGAGTCGCCAACATAATAGATTCCGCGCTTTCTAGGCTTACAAAAAACCTTCTGAACCACAAATAGCCTTCCGAAACGCAAAAACCTTCTAAACTACAAAAAAAAACTTCTTAACCACAAAAAAACCTTCTGAACCACAAAAAACATTCTGAACCACAAAAACACCTTCTGAACCACAAAAACACCTTCTGAACCACAAATAGCCTTTGTCCGATCGACGAAATGTTGCATCCTTCCACCTGTTTTACAAGTATATTCTCCGACGAACTACAATCCCCTGTATCCCGCAAATACCCTCGAAAACCCCTACAAGCAGCTAAATCCCACGCCTACATAGTAGAGATCCCCAGATACCAGAAATCCTTCTACTTTAATAGTTCCTTCGCTTGGACTGCTGGACTTTGGAATACTCGTCCGGGTCCCAGCTTCCCTGACTGTACTAAGATGCAGAAATTAGTGTAATGTAAACAGGCATCTTACCGTCCAATTCACTACATAGTATACCTGTAATTTATATCCCAGATAGTAGCCCTCTACATTAAAGTGGCATTGTGTCTCTGTTTGGCGTGGAAATGCAATAAAAGATATGGGGATAGAATTATTGCCTGAGAAACCAAGGTTTTTTTGGTATTGTCCGTGCGTGATTGTTGATTACACAATGGGTAAATTGACCAATGGCGAAATAGGCTGCTTTTTTACATGTAAGAGTTGAATTTAAAATGAAAACATTCCCTTCCTCTAGTGGTTGGGCATTTACAATCGTGCTAGTGCTTGGGAGCAGAAAACCAGGTAGATGTTGGACCAGTTGCTTTGTCTTGTATATATTCACTTGTAACCAGAAAAATTTGCAGGCTGTGCTGAATGTGTCCAACGTCTAGATGTTCTTTGCATTCTAAGTTAGGGTGGCATTGTTATCAGAAAACTGCATTTATAATTATCAGCAATTTAAAGATTATCACAGTTGAGCCCCGTAAGAGAAATAACACAAATAGGATGTCAACTAGCGTTATGCAGCCCCCAGACTTGTACTCTTATTCCCGTATTTGACATTATAGGTGTTTAATTTTGTGTTAATGGAGTCAAAGATGAACTAAGTTCGAGTCTCCCGACCAGCAGTAATTATCTCTTTCTTTACTATTGCTCATGATAGCAAAAACCATAATATATATATGTGTGTGTGTGTGTATGTGTGTGTGTGTGTGTGTGATTAGGAATAATTAATTTTATACCGACGGATATTTATGAGGACGTTACGTCCAGGCCACTATCAATCGCCACAAGAATTAAGGGTAATAAACAACTACAAATGCCAAATGCAGGCACAACATTAAGACAGTCAATAGTGTTCAAACGTCCACAAATTGAGAACTTGCACAAGACGAGCCGACAACCTTTATTTCTCAGATAGTCCTCAACTTTAAGAACTTTTTCTTAAAGAAACTAATAATTATAAATAATTTTTTTATACCTACTGACACACGTGTTTCATATTTTGAATCCTCTACACAGGAAATGAGGAATATATATATATATATATATATATATATATATATATATATATATGTATATATATATAAAAGAGAGAGAAAATCCATATAATTTTTAAAGATACAGCGGTAATAGAGATAGACACACACAAGTAGTTACTTATTTTCGGAAAATGTTTCATTATTTGTGATTAAAACCAAATATTTTTTTTTTTATTACATTTTCACCCCAAACAAGGCACATTGCCACTTTGGTGTAGGGGGCTACTATCAGGGGAAACATCTACTGGGGTACTATGTAGGGATTAGGGCAGCGAGATGTTGGTTCACGTTGCACTTGAACTTATGCATGTCAGTACAGTTGGGGAAGCAGTGACCCGGAATGGAATTCCAAAGTCTAGCAGTTCTGGGGAAGAAACTACTGGAGTAGAAGGATCTTTTACATCTAGGGATCTCTACAGTGTGGGGGTGGGATTTTGCAGCTTGTCGGGTCTGTCGAGGGTGTTCACGTCGTGGGGGCACAAGTGCTTGCAGTTCTTCAGAGCATTCACCATTATAATACTTGTAGAACAGGCAGAGGAATGCAACGTTTCGACGATGGGACAGAGGCTGAAGTTTTGATGCCAGTTTAGGGCCTATCAGATTTGCGACTCTCTTTTGAACCCTGTCAAGGAGCGAGAGACTAGTAGCCGATGCACCGGCCCAAATATGACAGCAATACTCCATACATGGGCGAATAGTGGCCTTATAGAGGTACAGGATACTTTCGGGTGTTAAAAGTTTTCTAGCACGGTAGAGAGAGCCCGCCTTCCTTGCAGCGGCCCTGGCAATGCCCTCGATGTAACTGTTCCAACTCATGTTTCCAGTGAACGTTAGGCCAAGGAGCTCGAGAGACGTACTCTCAGATAAAGAGTCGTTGGCCATTGCTATAGGTGGTAGAGAAGGTTTCTTGTAATTATTGAATGAAACCAGTTTTGTCTTGGTGGCATTGAACGTGACCATCCATTTTTGTCCCCATTCCACTACTGATTGGAGGTCATCCTCTAGTGTTTTTGCCATTACTTTAGATATATGTTCGTTTGTTTTCCTGTCGTGCCTGCTATAGAGTGTGGTGTCATCAGCATATATCCCCATCTCAGAGGCAATCTTGTCGGGGAGGTCATTTATGAATATCAGGAACAGCAGAGGTCCCAGGATAGATCCTTGGGGCACTCCCGCATGTATATCATATTGTTTAGATGTACGACCGTCGAGGACAACCTGGATTTTTCTCTTATCTAAGAAGGATTTAATTACGTTAAGTATTCTACCAGTGATACCGTAAGATCTAATCTTCCTGAGGAGACCCTCATGCCATACCCTGTCAAAAGCCTTAGATATATCTAGAGCTACCGCTCTTCCCTCTCCCGTTTTGTCCAGTGAATGGTATATGCGTTCAGAGATTACAGTGAGGATGTCTGCCGTGGAACGGGCTTGTCTAAATCCATATTGACGGTCGGTCAGAAGTTTAGCATCTGTAAGGTGCTGGACTAGAGAATGGTTAATTAAGGTCTCAAATATTTTGGCAAAAAGTGGGAGGAGGCTAATAGGGCGATAATTTAATGGGTCAGTTCTTTCGCCAGAATTCTTGAATACTGGTACAACAGAAGCAGTTTTCCAACAGCTCGGAAAGCAAGATTCATTAAGACATTTGTTGTAGAGTTTGGAGATAACTGGAGCTACTTCGGCTGAGCACTTTTTTAATAGCACAGATTAATTTAATAATAACTTGAAAAATTAATCAACAGAAAGAATAAACTGAATTATAATAACACTTGCTGCGAAGATAACAACTTTATCCTGTACCACCGGAATTAGAAAAAAAACACGTGCAATAGATAAGAACGAACTGACTACCAATTAATAACTGAATTCGAGTGATTACTGTATTGCAAGTGTGTTCACTCTAAAAATGCAGATATCCCGCTTGCAACTTTATATATATATATATATATATATATATATATATATATGTGTGTGTGTGTGTGTGTGTGTGTGTGTGTGTGTGTGTGTGTGTGTGTGTGTGTGCAAGGGAGTTATATGCCGTTAAATCAAAGTAGCTGGGCAGCGGCGTGGTTCCCACCAGTTTTGGCAAATAGCAAACAGAATTATGAACAGAAGCATGCGTTCTATCTCAACCATCATCAATTGACCTGCAGTCATTTCGTCAGCATCGGACAAAGCCAACTTATTTGCCAAGAACTTTGCAGATAATTCTACCCTATGCGACCAAGGACATCAACTCCCTGTATTTCCTCCTATAACAGACAACACCATGGAAAACATTCTCAGTATGCCCTGTATTTAAGAATTCAGGTGATATATCATCTTCCTCTCAGTACAGACCAATGTCTCTTGTGCTTCATGAGTAAGTTACTAGAGTCCATATTAAATAAGGAAGTAGTCAACCACCTTAGGAGAAATAACCTCCTTAGTGGCATGCAATATGGTTTCCGTTCTGCTAGATATACAGCAGATGTGCTTACAGTTATATCTCATAGGATTAGTAAATTTCTCGACAAAAGATTCCTTTCTAGGGCAATTGTTTTTGACATATCAAAGGCCTTTGATAGGGTATGGCATAAAGGCCTATTTCAGAAGAGTTTCAGCTACGGTATAGCTGGAAATATCTTCTCAATAATAAAATCATTTCTCTCTGATAGGCTAATAATCGTAGTGGTTGATGGGCAGAAATCAGATGCTCACAGTTTTGATGTTGGAGTCCCTCGAGAGCTCGTACTTCCTGATGTACATCAACGATCTCCCAAAACACATACTTAGATCATTCGTTGACATCTATGCCGATGACACTACCATCTATGCCAACACATCAAAGGCCGTAAATGATCGAGTTCTCTCTGACTCTCTCTCCTCGGATCTTGAGCGCGTGGTACAATGGGGAAAGAGGTGGCTGGTTACTTTTAATGCATCTAAAACCAAGCTTCTATCTTTACATCATCAACGCTCTAATCCCCATCTAACATCAACTGAAATGAATGGCTCTCGTCTTGGAAAAGCTTAATTTTTTGACAAGCTTCTGGGCTTGACCTTTACTCCTGATCTGAAATGGAACATGTACATCAAATCTGTTGCCAAGTGCGCTGGAAGAATTGTGAGATTTTTCTACCACTCCAGTAGATATCTTACTGCTGATGCAATTCTCTATCTATATAAAAGCCAAGTACGTCCAGGGATGGAGTATTGTTGTCACATCTGGGCAGGAGCTGCTAGAAGCAGCCTATCCTGTCTTGACAGAGTAAAAAATAAACTTCGTAACTTAGTGGGGGATGCCCTTTTCTTTTACCTGCAACCTCTTTCCCACAGAAGGAACGTTGCGAGCCTGTTTTTGTTTTATTGTTACTTCCACTGCAATTCCTCGTCTTAGCTCCAATCTCTGATCCCCCCTCGCCAATCTTTCTCGAAAAACGCCCGTTTAGCTGAAACCACGGTCAATAACTTTCCCTATTCTTTACTGTCCCTAAATCAAAGCTTAGATTCCATGAAACAATGCTTTTTCTTAGAACTGCACACCTGTGGAACTCTCTTCCGTTTTCCTGTTTCCGAGCTGATCCAATCTACCAAATTTCCATTACGAACGATTACTACGATATTATTCCATTGATTACTGTACACTCAATAACCCTTATCCTCGAGTGGCCTCAGGGCCTTGATAAGTGGTGACTCCTATGTATATATATATATATATAGTAAGTTATAAAATATATATGGCGATTAAGCTACACTGAATATTCCGCGTTTCATTCACTCTAGGATTCTTCAGGCTTATGCGAAAATGTTGTGGTTGTCTCGCGTTTTTATATACGCAACTTCCATTGAGATTTTAGTTAACCAATCAGTTTTCTAGTATCCAACGCGCCCTTCCTAATCAGCTAATGAGCAGGCATTTACAGGAAAAAGGCACATTTGACATCTGGTTGACCCTTTCCTTTGTGTGTTTGCTATTTAGCGTAGATATCTAGTGTCTTGACCTGTTTTAAATCTAGGTTAATTTTTTATTTGTTAGTTTATGAGTATATATATATATATATAATATATATATATAATATATATATATATATATATATATATATATATATATATATATATATATAATATAAAGCTGGATGTGTGTGTTTGTGTCACGAATAGGCTCCTATATGGTTGACTATTTTAAAAAACTGATTACATATAATGATAAAAGATTATCGAGACACAGGAATGGGTATGTTTGATCTGGCAGAACGGTGGTTCATAAAAATTGTGGGGTCTGCGTTCGCGCCTGGTCCACAAAGTATGGAAATAAAAAATTTAAAAATTAAAAAAAAATACGGTTACAAGTGTTTTTGATATTGATGTACATAAAACATATTTATCAAAGTATTCTTAACTTAAATAGGGATGGTATAATAAAATTGTGGGGTCTGCGTTCGCGCCTGGCCTCCATAGAATGGAAATAGGCACAAACTTTAATAAAGACTTTTCATATCTATCTGCGTAAGTATACTTTGATAATTATGTTTCAGTTTGAAGAAATATTGTACAATAAAATTATGGTGTGTTCGTTCGCGCCTGACCTCCATAGAATGGAAATATGTCACGAAGTTTAACAAGGTTCTTTAATATAGATCCACAGAATATTGTGATAAGTGTTTCAGTGTGAACAGGTATGGTATAATAAATTATGGGGTTTATCTATTTTATTTTTACTTTCATCATATTTTGCTTTGGTTTTGATACCCCCAAATTCGAAGCTATCTCTTTACAACCCTTCCTTTTCATAACCTATCATACTTTCATAAATCAGAGTCCATTTTCTGTAGGTTGTTTTTGAACCCAGTCAACGACGGGTACTTTTGCTAGTATATATATATATATATATATATATATATATATATATATATATATATATATATATATATGTGTGTGGGTGTGTGTGTGTGTGTGTGTGTGATAGTTTATGTATGCGCATGTTTATTTATTTATTTTTTACTCTTATTTTCTATTGTTTTTATTAGTTTTAAAATTATTTTGTATCTCTATCCTAGAGTAAATTTTATCCTGTGCACACAGTTGTTCGCTATTTCTCTCTTACAGTTTAATAGATGTTCGGGTTCTTTGAAGTATAGGATAGCAAACTTTTCATTCAGGAATAATCTGTATGGATCGTCTAGGTCTCTACATGTGTTTGCTTGTCTTACTATTTTCCATTCGACTATCGGCGAACGTCCGCTTTCCTTGGGTTCTCAGTATTTGTTTGCTAGTGTTGTTTTCATACGGTGTTAATATTTAATTATTACCATGGTTTATTTAAAGAAAATCTAAAAAAAAAACTCAAATATTGCACTATTGAGCCACGTAAATGAGAAATTTATGCTATTTATAACAATTATAATCGCTGTTCCATGTAATTAAATTACTTGGCATGGAAGATTCACTTCTGATTAATGTTTAGTTTTAAAATATGCAAACGAGGAAATGATTTGCGACGATTTTAAATAGTACTTAAATGCTCTACCACTAAGCTACATCTCTAGATGACAATATATATGGGGAGATTAAAAAGAAATTATTTGCAGAGAGTTTATTATTTCCCTTGGCCGGTGTTACGTAAAATATCCCCCTGCAAGAGTATTCTATTTTATCTATAAGACAGAAAGACTATTTTTTAAGATCGGATTTTTTCGATTTTCAATACTTATCGCATCAATTTGAAAAACTTAGACTCACTGGTTTCAAAACCTATGAGGAAGGAACACACACACACACACACACAAAGTGACTTTTATATAAGAGTGGAGATATACAGGTTAAAAAATTTACATTGTAGCATTGGCATTTTATATTTATTGGTTAGATAAATATATAAAGATTCATGTAAAAATAAATATATTCATGTTTATTCATTAGAAAAATATTTTCGTGGTACGCCACACAGACATTAATCAAAAATTCATTTTTTAAAGCAAAACATCGCCTTCATTTCCGTTGTTGGATTTAAAAAAACAAATCAATCTGGTTTTTCATATGCACTTTTATGTTTATTCGCTAGATAAAAATGTACAAAAAAATTTGTTTTCATGATGGAATAAAATTTGTCGCACTGGCGTACATTTTGGTATATTTTTGGCGAACCAAATTTAGCGGATTCAAATCTGGCGTCGTGGCGTCCCAAAAATAATTACTCGACGATTGGTATGCAAAATAAGAAAACAGTGTAATGAGATAAAAAGTTAATAATGCCCGTTATATGTCAAGAATGAGTTTCTACATAAAACGTACTATTTAGAAAAGCATTCTTAACATTAGGAGGGAATTCTGTTAACTATTCTGTACCTTACCTCTTTTTAAAAAAATGTTCATGTTTTTCTCACAATTCTAGGCATTTGGTCATTTATTAGATTGATTTGTGCTAGTATAACAGAAAGAAATTACAAATGCTAATACTACTACTACTAATAATAATAATAATGATAAGTAGCAGTAGAAGCAGCATAAAATGTATTAATCCCTTTAGCTAAATCACTTCCCCAAATCAGGATTCTACATTTTTTAGTGATTATGTGGCGAAAAAAAAAACAATTATTTTTAAATTTCACGTAAGCAAAACTGTTTCGCACATGCAATTAACATAGAATGATGCTCGTTTCAGGTCCATTCTAGTTTAATCGCTCAAAAATCGAACATTAAACAAAATACTCGTATAGCATAACACATTCGATCGATTGTCAACACTTATTTATGTGTCTCCACCAGCGTGTGTTTAATTTTCAATTTTGAGTGGTTATAAATTGTCCTTCTGCCAAGGTTATAGGGCAACTATTTTTTTTTTTTAATTCTAACTAAAAGAAGAGACACTAAGTTTGTTTTAAACCAAAAAACACTTTAGAAGAAGTTTAAACAAATAAATTTATTCAGAAAAGTATTGTCTTTGGTAACATTTATCTGTTGCATACATGTTTATTATTTCTTTTCTTTCATTTTTCTGTTAATTACAGTAATAAATAACCCAACCCCATCCTTCTTTTTTGGGATGTTTAAATATACATATACTTTTATTTTTAATTAAGAAAATCTTAAGAATGTTTTCTCTTTACGCATATAATCCAAGATTTTAATAAATTCATCGTAGATTTTCGTATATATTTTTAACTTGCGTCCAAAATGAGGCGCCATAAAAGTTTAATTATTTCAGAAGCAGCCGATGACACACACCGCAAATGTACAGCTGGTGCCACCAAAATTTAAAAACCTCGTCCAGAGCATTTAAAACATTTTAATAATCAAGTGAACTCCCTTGGGTGAGGGCATATAGACATTTAGGGAATAGATGCGAAACGTTTACAAAGGGAATAGGTAAGTTATCTCCCGATAAATAACCAATGAATAAAATAAATTAAATTCTATGAATCAATGTTAAATATTTAAATGAAATTATAACAGATTGTGTGGCCCTTTTCAAGTTCTAATAAAAGAAAACAATTGGTGCTTGTTTCGTTTCGTTTATATTGTAAAACAAATGAATTAAAAGAATCAACTTGGAATCGGAAATTAGGCTACAATTTTTCCAATGCCTACACCGATTCAAATACCCCAAAAGGTTCCGATTTTTCCGATTCCAGATTTCGATTCCGATTAACTGTCTCAACGCTAATATATATCTATCTGTATGTATGTATGTATGTATGTATGTATGTATGTATGTATGTATGTATGCATATATATGTATGTATATATATGTATGTATATATATGTATGTATATATACATATATATACATATATATATGTATGTATATATGCATATATATATATATATATATATATATATATATATATATATATATATACACGATAAGATACAAAGGAGGGGAAGAGAAAAATAACTAGAAAAATAGAAAACGAAATGTACATCAGATAAAAGTGAGCAGTTGATGTAAAAAAAAACTACAGCGTTTCTATTGAAGATGCGACACAAGGGTTGGTACTTGTGATAGGACGATTCCAATATTTTTCCCGGTTCCGTTTCATTATAAAATTCTAAATACTTAACTATAGAGCTGTTATTTTTTCCTGATTACCTTAAAATATGATAAATGTGGGGATATTTTCCTAAACGCAAAAAAAAATATACGTGTAGGGCATCATATATCGATTTTAGTTTTACTAGTTGTTAAAAATCAATAAATATTTAATCTTTCAAAATTTACTAGTAGTTAAAAATCAATAAATATTGTATCTTTCATAATTATTACTAACAAAGGAAGATTTTGATTTGACCACTTTCAAATAATAAAGACAATTTAAAAAATCGTTTTGGTATCGGAAAATATGCACAATTTTTTCCGATTCCGATACCCCCCCAAATATTCTGATTTTTTTCGATTCCGATTCCAATTAATCGTCCCAACACTCGTTGTTTGCACATCGATTTCAGTAAAACTGTTTTTTTAAAAAGTATTTTGTTAAATTAAATCGTCCAATTATATGTTTTGTTGTTTCCATCTGTTTTGGATGTGTGTTCAACTCAATTAAAACTTTCCACAAATGCGGCATTTTGCGATGCAACTTTCGACTGTAACAGCATAAACAGCACTAATAAAAGTCTCTACCTAATTACCAAATCCCTCCTCGCATTTATTTGCAGACTTAACTTTTATTTTATTTTTATGTTGTTTTCTTTTTTTTTTTTTGTTCCAGTTTTTAGTTTGTTTTGTTTTTGCCTAATTTTTTTTTTCTTTGAGTGAAGGGGGGGATTATTCATTTATATGTATTTTGTACTTGCTATTATTTATTTTGGGGAAAAAAGAAAGTACTCCCTCCCGGGAAATCACACAATGACATGTGCAGTCCTGCCAACGTCAGACATGTTACCGGAAATGCTAATGGTAAAACCGTTGTTTTCCTCTTTCACATTATCGATCGATTTCTGTTCGACTTGAGACAAACTATCGACATTCGATGACGCTCACTATCGTCATGTTTTCATTTTTATTTTCCCAAAAGATTTTTGCTTCGAGCAATGTAGTTTTTTCATTTTCCTTATAACGTTTAATGAATATCTTGAAGAAAACATACCCACACGCATATAGCTATCTATCTTTATATCTATAAAAGTGAGAATGTGTGTAAGACATTTCTCAACCTATATACTCCACGAAATATGTAATTTACACACTTGAAATCTATCATATAAGTTATCCAGGCATGTGAAAAAATTTTCATCAGTTTTTATCCATAAAAAGGGCTGCTAAGAGATTCAAATTGGAAAATTAATACATGAGGTTCGTCGCATTTTTATCTGTTTGCTAATTGTTTAATAAATGCGCATGCGTGAGTGGTTCGCATGACGAATTCATTATGTTAAAAATAAGTAGGCTTGAAAACACTTTTTGAAGATCGTGTCAAGCCTTCTTAATGGTTATCATACTTAACTCACTGTATTTAAGTTTCGGTTTCAATCACATTTAGAACTGCTTTAAAGCATCACCGCTCACTCATTTTGCGACCAAATTTCAAACAAATTAAACAGTTCATAGGTCACCTTTTCAGCCACATTTTAAAATAAACATTTATTTAAACGAAAATTCTAATAAAATTACTGGTGTTCTAAAGTTTTCATAATAAGTAAGGAACGTTATGGACGATGTTTTCTTATTGGTTGTTGGTTACTATAGCAACATTTTGTCGTTGGCACCTTCATAAATCATAGCGGGAATGTCGCATGCATGCCATCTTAGAGACTTAATAAAATTGATGCTCTTTGCCATGCTAGGACTGATAATCCTTCGCTTACGACATCGCCCCATACTTCAGTTTTTCTCTTTTAGCCGATAATCTTTCGCTTACAGGGCGCCCGTTAATACTGTTTCTCTCTTTTTTGCCCCTTCTTTCTGTTTATTTATTTAATCACGTCTTTTATTTGACTTTTTTACTTAGTCAATTTAAGAAGTTGATAATTTTTTATGGATTGTTGACAATGCGTATGATATTGAACACAAAAACGGAAACATTATTTCAATGCGAAGATTGGAAAAATACAATTATTTTCATTATTTAAGTTATATTTAGTTTATTGTCTATATGTAAATTAACGATATATTACTTTATTTATTGCACCATTTTAAATTCCTCGTATTGCTACATGTACATTTCACTCACAACATATCCCTTAATTATATTTTTTATACATACTTATTATTTTAATCAGGTCTTAGGCGTTATGATAGTAATATATTTCTAAACAGGTTTTATAACATCTGACTTTTATTTAAGATTTCTTCTTTAGAATTCACTATGTGGTATGACTCAAGTAAGCTTAGATTACATCTTTTTGATTTACTAGGTTTATATTTTCTAGTTTTATCTACTATTGACCATTTTGATTCAAATTTTATTTTATTCTTACATAGTTCTCTTACCCAATTCCCTAATGCAGTCGTGTTTCTCTTTTTATTTTTTTACATTTATTCTGGTTCTTATCTTATTTCGATCCTTATCATCATTCCAATTTAGTTCTTTCTCTATTCCAAGGTTAAATGATGCAATATGGTGTCTGTATCTGTCTTTAAAATTACATAACGTTCCCTCTAGGTATATATTTTTTATATTATCTATCTTAACTTCGCATTTGTTTACAATTTCAGAAATTGAACAATTCCTTCTCAATGGGCATTCGTTAGGTATTTTACAGTTACATTTTTACTCAATACTTCATTCTCCTGATTCAATCCTACTATTTTTCACTATTTTGTTAATTTTACCATTATTTGAATTCATTATAGTTTTACTTAAATTTTCAGTTTAACTGTGTTCTTATTAATGTTTTTTTATTTTTATTTTACTATTGTCTGGGGAATGTCTTATCAATTATTGTGTAAAAAAATATAAAAATAAAACGGATGGAATTTAAAACGATAACCAAGCATATAATAGTAATAATGAAGTTTTTGAAGAAGATAAATCGACGCAAAAAGCCAGTCTGGTTTATCATACCTTTAAGTTAACATATACAAAATAATATGCCTAAAGAATTTTACAAAATAATTGATAAGAACTTATTCCAGAATATAGATTAAGTAAAATAATTAATAAAAACACAGTTAAACTTAAATCCTTCTTAGATAAGAGAAAAATCCAGGTTGTCCTCGACGGTCGTACATCTAAACAATATGCGGGAGTGCCTCAGGGATCTATCCTTGGTCCTATACTGTTCCTGATATTCATAAATGACCTCCCCGACAAAAAAATTGCCTCTGAGATGGGTATATATGCTGATGACACCACACTCTATAACAGACACGACAGGAAAATAAATGAAAATGAAATGGCAGAAACACTAGAGGATGACCTCCAATCTGTAGTGGAATGGGGACAAAAATGGATGGTCACGTTCAATGCCGCTGAGACTAAACTAGTTTCATTCAATAATTACAAGAAACCTTCTCTACCACCTATAGCAATGGCCAACGACTCTTTATCTGAGAGTACATCTTTCAAACTCCTTGGCCTAACGTTCACAGGAAACACGAGTTGGAACAATTACATTGAAGGCATTGTCAGGACCGCTGCAAGGAAGGTGGGCTCTCTCTACCGTGCTAGAAAACTACTAACACCCGAAAGTATCCTGTACCTCTATAAGGCCACCATTCGCCCATATATGGAGTATTACTGTCATATTTGGGCTGGTGCATCTGCTACCAGTTTCTCACTCCTTAACAAGGTTCAAAAGAGAGTCGCAAACCTGATAGGCCCTGAACTGTCATCTAAGCTTCAGCCTCTGTCCCATCAACGAAACGTTGCGTCCCTCTGCCTGTTCTACAAGTATTTTAATGGTGAATGCTCTGACGAACTGCAGACACTTATGCCCCCACGACGTGAACACCCTCGACAAACCTGAAAGGCTTCTAAATCACACCCCCACACAGTAGAGATCCCTAGATGTAAATGATATTTCTACTCCAGTAGTTTCTTCGCCAGAACCGCTAGACTTTCCATTCCAGGTCCCTGCTTCCCCAACTGTACTGACGTACAGAAGTTCAAGTTCAACGTGAACAGACATCTTGCTGCCCAAATCCCTACATAGTACACCAGTAGTTGTTGCCCCTGATAATGACCCCCTACACCAAAGTGGCAATGTGCCTTGTTTGGGGTGAAAATGTAATAAAAATAAATAAATAAATCTTTCATTCTCAACCGCAGCAAATTTAAATAAATAATAATCGGAAAATGAACAATTTTTAAAACGTTACGTAGCTCTATTTACATATTGAGCAATGTCGAATCAAATACTGGAAATAGATATATACAATTAGATATATAAAATTTTATGTAGATACATGAAATAATATATGTATGCGTGTGAAGCTCTGTTTAATGCTACATATTGAACTTATCCTCTGTAATTGAAATTCAATCCTTTCGCGAATGAATCTGCCCTTCATAAGTTTAATGTATAGTGTAATAATTTCACAAGCACACACGTAGATTGACAGATACATACATACATATAGATAGATAGATAGATATGATTTCACATTCACATTAATAAGGGGAAGTTTATTATCAGATGTCATAAAACAAGCCTCATCGCAAGTTCATCTTGTTTAGATTTTGTTTATTTCAAATCTTCATATTTTAATTCCATGTATATTTGCTGATCAATTTCGTTGTATCACGGAAAATGATCATGAATTCGTCATACGCTGAACAATGATGAAACCAAGACGAACCAACGCATGCGCCGAGATGGTTATATTCCCGGAGACAAATCCTAAGCTCTTTCACGCAGACGATCTAAATAAAGAATATTAGTTCTATTTGTACAGATTTGAAATTTATGTTAAAATAACCAAAATACTAAGATGCTTTGAAACGGAAAGACGAACTTGAATTTCTCAACCGTTTTTCGTTTGTTTTATTTTCCGGTCGTGTTTGGATTAATTTGAAACAGTCTGGCGAATTTTAAACTTTCCATAAATCTACTTTGCGTACTAATTCCGAAACTAAGAATGATCCGTGGAAAGGTCATTGGAAAATGAGATAAAAATAAACTAGAAAACAATGATCCGATTTTAAAAGTAAGATTTAAATAAACGTTTCTTCTCGTGGAAAATGTTTGGTTTTACGAAATAAGAATGAAAAAAAAATCCGACTTTAAAATTTAATAGCTATTTACGGTCTTAGCTTAAATTTATATATCAATGGACTGCTTTGAATTCAACGTTGTTATTTCAGTATAAACATTCTGAAAGGCTAATTTGGGTAATATTCCAGCTGTTATTGTCGTCAGGCAATTCGGTCTTCTGTATAGAGCTCACGAATATCACGCTTACGTATTCTCGCTGGCCGGGGTTATTAGATATACCTTCAAGTTGCGCGTTTTTATCGCTGACACTTAGAGTAGCGGGTGTGTATGGACTGGGAAAATATTCTGATCGAAATATCGATTGGGCATGTGTAGAAGCAATGTTGTCATCATCACTTTATGGATTTGTTGATCCGCGCTTTGCTTGTCATACGCAGAGAAAGAAACGACAAGAGCACTACAGGTTGCGGTGTGAGGAAGTGTTAGATTAGAGTTCGGGGCGGTTGAGGGTTTCCTCTGTTGTTGTTTTGTTGTTGTTGTTGCTGCTGCTGTTTTTTTAGAATCATTAGAGATGATTTTCTTGGCATTCGTTTCCCTAATATGATTCTATCAAGAACTAGCGGGGGGTTCCCGGCGTTGCCCGGTCGTAAAAAAAAATGTGACAGCGGGTGAGGGGTCGTTGCCCGGTCATAAAATCTGCTTATATATGACAATTTAAGTTAGAAAAAAATCTAACAACGGGGGCTAGGGGAGTTGGCGTTTGTCGGGCGTAAACAAAAATGAGTCTTGGGTGCCATCAACCAGAAGCGAAACCGAAAGCAAAATTTTGTAAGCAAAAAAGAGAAAACGAAAAAAATAGCGCTTGCTGGGCGTGAACTTGCATATCTTAAGTTAGTAATCAAACGCACTATCGATGGGACCCGAGGATACAGATGTGGTACGTTGTAAATTTAGCTTTTTAACCCGAAGGAAGAAAAAAACGACGATTCGCGCATGCGCGATTTGCAAACAGCGTCGAAAGCAAGGTTTTTATCAGCCCCTTCAAACAAAACAATATTTCTGCACTAAACAATTGACTATTTTTTCTTAATTTTTCGATATCAGAGATCGCTCTTTTTACCGATACCACGTTCATGCCTGTTTGGTGCGAATGATTAAAGTTTTTTTTATCGTACATACGAACACACATTGACGTTTGCCCTTTAAATGATCGATTCGTTGTACAATGATTTTGGGTACTTAAGGAATGGATCAACATCCCTAAGTGAAAATTTTTCGATGGAACGAAGAGATTTGAACTTGTAACACCCAGGTTGTCAGCCCCTGTCGTTAACCACTAAGCCATCGTCACGTTTTTGCTATTGATGATGATAATGATGCAACTGGTGCTGCTTCTGTATTTGTTGCTAATGATGATGATGGCAATGAGTTGATGATGATGATGATGATGATGATGATGATGATGATGATGATGATGATGATGATGATGATGATGATGATGATTGAGGTTGGGGTTAAGTGAATAACATCTTGAGGATTAACATCGACCTTTTAATGAAAATGCGAGAAAACATGTTTTCAAATTTGAAACAAAATAAAATTTCAATTTTTATTATTGCTTACTCGAATTACTTTTTTTTTATTATTGCTTACTCGAATTACGTTGGGGGTTTATCACCACACACCATCACTAATCACGAATATCGAAAGTGCTCCAAGATTTCTACTATTGTTTGCTCCTTTTCACCAGCATTGTAACGCGCCTTGTATTCTCGTAACAACCGTTTATCAGTAATTTTTCGCTGGTAAAGCAGGTTTTTTATGGAATTTAAAGGTTAGTATACTCCATTAAAATCTTACCACTCAACGTGAGTTGGAACAATTACATTGAAGGCATTGCCAGGGCCGCTGCAAGGAAGGTGGGCTCTCTCTACCGTGCTAGAAAACTACTAACACCCGAAAGTATCCTGTACCTCTATAAGGCCACCATTCGCCCATGTATGGAGTATTGCTGTCACATTTGGGCTGGTGCATCTGCTACTAGTCTCTCGCTTCTTGACAAGGTTCAAAAGAGAGTCGCAAGTAATGTAGTGGTGAATGCTCTTACGAACTGCAGACACTTGTGCCCCCAGGACGTGAGCACCCTCGGCAAACCCGACAGGTTGCTAAATCCCACCCCCACACTATAGAGATCCCTAGATGTAAAAAATCTTTCTACTCCAGTAGTTTCTTCCCCAGAACCGCTAGACTTTGGAATTCCATTCCAGGTCCCTGCTTCCCCAACAGTACTGACGTGCAGAAGTTCAAGTGTAACGTAAACCGACATCTTGCTGCCCAAATCCCTACATAGTACCCCAGTAGTTGTTGCCCCTGATAGTAGCCCCCTACACCAAAGTGGCAATTTGCCTTGTTTGGGGTGAAAATGTAATAAAAAAAAAATTATTTAAAATATATATATTTTTGTGTAGTCCGATGAAAGCAAATAATAGGAAAATCTTATTTATTTATATGGAGGGAAAGGCTATAATTTATTATATTATATACACTATGATTGAAAAGTAACAGTCAATTATCTTTTATTCATGATTTATTACCAAAATCTAAAATAGATGCATGAGTTATGACGCTACGACTTAACTTTATCCTATAATCGTGGATTCTTATAAAAAAAAAAAGAAGTTGATGTTTCTGAGTCGCCTTAGTTGGTAGATCCTCTCATAATATTCATCATTATTTAATTCTCAATTTGTCCGTCTTATTGACTATTATCCTCGATTGATTTCTGGCCTTAATATGTAGTTATCTCTACTAGTATATAAAAGTCAATTTGTGTATGTATGTACGTGAGAAACAATTGACGATTTTGTTTCTAACTTTTCGATATTATGTGTCCGAGAGATCGATCTTTCTAACGGTACGTTCGTGCCTGTTTGATGCGGGTGACGTGAGAAAAAATGTTTTCAAATTTAAAACAAAGAAACACTTCTATTTTCATTATTACTCGAATTGCCTTGGAGGTTTATCACCACACATTATCAATAATCGCACATCGAGTTCCTCATAGGTTTCGAAACGGCTAAGCCTATCATTTGCAAATTTCACGCATAGGAAATTTATATTTCTGGCAGTGTTCTTAGATATGTTTTGTACAGAAATCGGAGCATTCACCATTGAAATACTTGTAAAACGGGCAGAAGGATGCAACATTTCGACGATGGGACAGAGGTTGGAGCTTAGATAACAGTTCAGAACCTATTAGGTTAACGACTCTCTTTTGAATCCTGTCCAAGAGTCAGAGATGCACCAGCCCAAATGTAACAACAATACTCCATACATGGGTGAATGGTGGCTTTCAGGCGTAAGTAACTTTCTAGCACGGTAGAGAGAGCCCACCTTCATCTCAGCAGCCTCGGCAATGCTCTCGATATATCTGTTCAAACTCATGTTCCCTGTTGGGTTAAGCTGAGGAGTTCGAAGCACTTTCAAGTAATGTATCTTTAGCCATAGTGGTTGAAAATGTTTCTTGTAATTAGTAAAGTCTTAGCAGCATTGAACGTTACCATCCATTTTAGACCCGATTCCACTAAAGACTGGAGGTCTTTCTCTAGGGTTTTCGACATTGCCTTGGAAATATCTTTGCGCATGTCCAACGAAATGCCCGCCTTAAACAGATTGTCAGGTAGAAGACAGACCAAGCGACAGTCGAAGACCCTACTGAGCAATCTGCTGTTTTCACAGCGACCTTCTCAACTATCTCCAGAACAGATGGTGACAGAGAACCGTCACAGTTACACCGCGACGTTCCACTCATGCCGCAAATCGAGTTTGACAGAAGACGATGAGCGAGTAATCAGATAACTTGATGCAACAAAGAGTCCTGATAGTTTTCACCCTCGAATCCTCAAAAAGCAAGCCGTGTTCATTTCTACTCCCCTCACGTGCATTTGTAAGCTGCCTCTGACTACCGGCATCGTTCCTGATGACTGGCGTGCTGCTACTGTCTGCCCCATCTTCAAAAGTTGTAACAGAAAAGACTCTCCAAACCACCGGCCTATTTCGCTCTCATCTATTTTCTGCAAAGTCATGAAAGTGTTGCTGAAAAGAGCGATGATGCCCCATCTTTAAAGCGCCAGACAAATTTCTCAATCCCAACACGGCTTCGTGCTGAAGAGGTCTTGCCTAACGAATCTTTTGGTCATGGAAGAGTCGCTGACGAGAATCACGGACAAGGGAGACACTGCAGACATTGTCTTTTTGGACTTTGCCAAAGGTGTTGACTCAGTAAAGCATCGTATGGGTTATGGGTTCCATCCTAAAGTCATACAGTGGGCTGATTGCATCTTCCAGGATCAAATGAGCAGCTGACTTTCGATGTATGCAGTGCAACAAGTGATGTGTCACAGGGTTCAGTCATTGAGCACCTGTTGTTTCTCATCTTCGTCAATGACTTGTCAGAAGTTATTTCTCAGCTGTCCCCCTTGTTTGCTGATGCTGTCAAAATTCTACACCCTCCCCCTGCAGCGACTATGGAGACCTCGGGCGTTGCCTCACGCATCTGGGGATGTTCACTGAACTGGGACTTAAGTTTGAACGTCGCCAAGTGTAGCCACATGGCAGTGGCCCGGCATCCCTCAACTTCTCCATTCCCCATTGACTTCCGTCAGTCAAGAATTTTGAAGTGCATTCTACATACCCACCTTCTGAACACTGCATCACCGCTGCTAACCCTAACCAATACTGTCCTGTTCTTAATGAGATGCTCGTTTAGTCGTATCACTCTATCCAGCTTCCTTCCCCTCTACACCTCCCTGGTGCGCCTAATTCTCGAATACGGTATTCAGACCACATCCTCCTATTACGTGAAGGATTTCCAGCGTCTCAACGGATTCAGCGGCTGGTGTTGAGAAAGGTGACTGGTCTCAGAGGTATCTTATCAGCAACGTTTAAGGGCTCTAAATCTCTTTTCCCTTGAGCGCAGGAGACTTCGAGGCGACCTCATCCTCGCCTACAACATCTCTCATGGACGGTGTAGCCTGGACCGGAACCTGTTCTTTACCACTGCCTCGGATCGCGGATTCCATGCGTACCAGAAAAGGGTCTACCTTCGACAGTTCCGGAGGCTTCGACGCCAAGTCGCATGCTCGGTTCAGTAGCATCTCCGGGGAACCAGCTACCTCATGAGGTCGTAAATCAGCCCACACTACGAGGCTTCAAAGCGGTCTTGGGCAGACGCTCGTCTGATCTCTACGGTTTTCCACTGTAAAGTTTCTCTTTATAATAAACTCCCTAAATTCTCACTGTCTTTTTCTATTGTAAATGGCAATCACTTGTGCGTTTATTGTTTGCCAATTAAATGAATGAATAATAGATAAAAATATTTACAGGGGAATATTTTGCATCCCACTAGTGTAGCCTAGGACGGTGTAACGTAAAATATTCCTCTGCATTTTTTCATCTATGAGTGGAAAAAAAAATTTAAGATCGCCAAGTCCAACTATTAGCTGACGTGATATTGTAAACGAACACCGACGGAATTTTATGAACGACATTATCATTTTTTTTTTTTTTTTTTTAGAAATAGTTCATTGTGCAAATTATTCCTCGTAATATATAATAATCAATAGAGGATTGATTCTACAATAATTCATACGCAATCTGCATAAATTAAAATATCATGTTTAAGCGTATTGTACGACCGAGCAACGCTGGGCGTCCAGCTACTTTATTGATAAAGTGTTACTTGTGAAATCACTTGATGCAGTTCCCAGGAGGCCTAAAAAGCTGATTGTGGTTGCTGGCACCCGTATTGAATGCTAAATAAAAACTAGGATAACATTTTCTTATCCGATGCATTTTTGTAAGAATTATATTTCTCTATTATATTTCTTTTACTCTCTCTCTCTCTTTCTCTTTCTCTCTCTCTCTCTCTCTCTCTCTCTCTCTCTCTCTCTCTCTCTCTCTTCCTGTCTGTCCGTTCCATTTCTTTTTCAGAAACCACTCAGCTGATTCGGCTGTAATTTTGTATAAACATTCGTTATGATTACGAACATCGAACTAAGTATAATGGTATCCATTCAGTACACAGTACGGAATAAATAATGACTAATAATTATTATTAATATAAAAATCAGTTCACATGAAACCACACGCAATCATCAATTTAGCTTAAAGTATTCATTTTAAATAAACGTGTTGCGAAATGATGAATAACACGCGTTGAATTGTGAGGCAAGGGTTACGCAATCACTAACGCCCCTACCTTGAGACTAGAGCTTGATTTCAGTGGCAAAGAAAAATCAGGAAATAATTGAAGCAATGCCGAGATAAGCGGAGAGCATATACAACACCTGGTATTCGTAAATGGTCGCTCAATTTAGTAGTGACCAGGCTCAACGATGCTTAATTTCCGGTGATCTAATCGGAACTGCTGCATCTACGTGATTATACTTCATTTTGGTTTATAATTTTGTTTTTGTAAAAGAAAGACTCTTTCATTTTAAGTTATATAATGCTAAGTACATGTTTTTATGCATTTCTCAAATTTCTAGCAAATCTCGGAAATAGATCCGATTCCATGCAGTTGATACCGCACCCGCATCCGATTTTGCTATAGGCGCATCCTCTGGCAGAAAGATAACGTCTGCAAACAAAAGAATGGATTTGCATTAGATATGTGCAATTCGATGTTCTTGTATTTAATCTCCGCCCATTTATATTCTGTCCGTGTTCAACCTTCTCATGAATTTGAATTTTCTCCAAACTTCGATCACATCAGGTGCTTAGGATATCTTAATGTCGAGCAATTCTGTTCGGTAGTCTTCCCTGAATTCCCCTCTCGTTCCCTGAGGAGATAGGGACCGGCGAAAGGATGGAAGTTCGAGCAAATAAACGCCAGATTATCGGTACACATAGGCAGAGGCTGCATGCTGTTTACATGAGCGAACGAGACAAGGCGCTTATTTGTACATTGGTGATCTTCTTCTCCGGACAGCGTTCCATAGCAGATGCTCGTATTGGTCACGTTTTTTAGTCACCCACCGTATCTCTCGTCGACCTTTCCATTGTAAATAAATCAATTCTTAGAATAGAGTTGGCATCAGTAGATGTAAGTATATATATATATATATATATATATATATATATATATATATATATATATATATATATATATATATAGGTTCGAATACATATCAATTTATTTCATGAATTGATAGAGAGTATCCGTTTATATGTTTAATACTGTGGTCTCCTCATATTAAACTCAAAACAAGTATATATATATATATATATATATATATATATATATATATATGTATATATATATATATGTATATATATATATATATATATATATAAGCCTGAAGAATCCTAGAGCGGATGAAACGCGGAATATTCAGTGCAGATTTATCGCCATATATATTTTATAACTTACTATATATATATATAGTGTTTCATGGTAAACAACTGATGATCCCTTGAAAAATAAAAAAATATTGGTATTATAGTAAATTTGAGAGAGTTGATGCAGTGATTGCAGGTGATTAAATGACTTACTGACTAGATGTTTTTTTAACGAATGATAAAAAGTAATTTTTTGTATAGTTTCAAATGTTAAAAACTTCAAAGACTATATATATATATATATATATATATATATACTAGCAGGGAGACCTAACGTTGTATGGGACTGAATAATGATCAACAAATGTTTGACACACCCATATATTTATTGTCATCAAGATTGGGAAAATCGTTCATTTTTCAATCAAATCGATTGATATCCAACTCTAGTTGGGGAACTACCTCGGGGCACCGGGAGTAAACTATACATGCCTCTCAACAGTGACGTAGTCCACCGTAGATTGCACTGTAGAGTACCTACTGTTGATTTTATAAAAAAAATTATATAATGGTTTGAATTAAAGTTTAAAATGCAAAGCAAAGCATCATGATTCAGCTGTGCTCTAAACAGATACATTTATTTTGAACGCACCCCTGTCATATAAAATTATTTACTGTTGATTTTATATGCTGACATTTTCTGCTTTGTATGTTAGGCTGTATAATAATTTTGATCAAAATTCGACTGGTCCCCTTCATCAAACTTTCTCGATTATCGATTATTGATACTTATCGAAAACATTCCGATAATAAACCTATATTAGAACACAAGTACATTTCGGTGATATATAATAATCGACCCAGCCGTTTAAGAGTCCATAAAGAACGAACTCACACACACAGACAAAGTTAGTGTGTCTGTGAGTAAGTTCCTTGTGAATTCCGAAATGACATCCGATTTTTATGAAATTTCACACGATTGTGCGTTAAGTTTCTGGCAGTGTTATTAGATATTGAACCAAGAATATTGAAATTCTGTCTTTTAAACTTTAAATCAAGTCTTTATGTAAACATAAGTTTATGGCAGTGTTATTAGATATTGAACCAAGAATATTGAAATTCTGTCTTTTAAACTTTAAATCAAGTCTTTATGTAAACATAAGTTTATGGCAGTGTTATTAGATATTGAACCAAGAATATTGAAATTCTGTCTTTTAAACTTTAAATCAAGTTTTTATGTAAACATAAGTTTATGGCAGTGTTATTAGATATTGAACCAAGAATATTGAAATTCTGTCTTTTAAACTTTAAATCAAGTCTTTATGTAAACATAAGTTTATGGCAGTGTTATTAGATATTGAACCAAGAATATTGAAATTCTGTCTTTTAAACTTTAAATCAAGTCTTTATGTAAACATAAGTTTATGACAGTGTTATTAGATATTGAACCAAGAATATTGAAATTCTGTCTTTTAAACTTTAAATCAAGTCTTTATGTAAACATAAGTTTATGGCAGTGTTATTAGATATTGAACCAAGAATATTGAAATTCTGTCTTTTAAACTTTAAATCAAGTCTTTATGTAAACATAAGTTTATGGCAGTGTTATTAGATATTGAACCAAGAATATTGAAATTCTGTCCTTTAAACTTTAAATCAAGTTTTTATGTAAACATAAGTTTCTGGCAGTGTTATTAGATATTGAACCAAGAATATTGAAATTCTGTCTTTTAAACTTTAAATCAAGTCTTTATGTAAACATAAGTTTATGGCAGTGTTATTAGATATTGAACCAAGAATATTGAAATTCTGTCTTTTAAACTTTAAATCAAGTCTTTATGTAAACATAAGTTTATGGCAGTGTTATTAGATATTGAACCAAGAATATTGAAATTCTGTCTTTTAAACTTTAAATCAAGTCTTTATGTAAACATAAGTTTATGGCAGTGTTATTAGATATTGAACCGAGAATATTGAAATTCTGTCTTTTAAACTTTAAATCAAGTCTTTATGTAAACATAAGTTTATGGAAATCAACAATATGTGCTTCGATAAGAAATTGAAATTTGGCATCTTAAAATCTTACAAGAAAGGAATTATATGGATTTAATTCAAGGGTAACGTGAAGAGACATTTTACTGCCCAAATCCCCACATCTAGTAGATGTTACCCCTGATAGTAGCCCCCTACACCAAAGTGGCAATGTGCCTTGTTTGGGGTGAAAATGTAATTAAAAAAAGGGATAAAATGCAGTGATCAAATTACAAAGCAAAAAGACAGTGCATCAAATCACTAAGTAACAGGTTGTATGATCAATAAATAATCTGCAAACGACGTCTAGGATGGTTTAATTTAAGGTTGGCTCAGATTTAATTGCCAAGTAATGGACCTCGGATGATGGCTATTTGAAGCAGTCTGTCAAGCAATTTGCTATTACAGATTGGACGATTTCTGCTTAATTTAAAAAATTATTGCAATCGAATACATTTTCGCACCACAAAGTAAGAATGCTTAAATCAACTTAGAAGGTGGCTTAGAATGATTTGATTCAAACAGGAATTGATTTGACAATTAGACACTGAAATAACATTCAGAGAAAATATTTGAAGAAATCTTTGCAGGAAACTGTAATGCATTTTCATTCGTTCCAGCAAGCAGAATTGCTTGTCTATTAAATCCAGTAATCTTGATCAATAGTTGTCAGACTAAAACCCCTTCAAAAGATCACCGCATTGCTGCTAATGGAGAGACACACTTCATGTTAAATTATCCGGGATTAATGAATGATGGATTTATAGATGACCAATTGACGGCCATATTGAAGTTAATCATCCATATTTAAAAGTGTTCGTTAAATGGAGTTTTTTTTTAAATCTTTTTAATTGCTTGTTAACTTTGAATGCTTCAGATGTTAGAAATAATTGATAGCTTGAGTTTTTTTATAAATAACCCAAGCATTTTTTATTTATAATTCTGTTATATTTATTTTTAAAATGGTGGAATACGTGTTTTCCATGTCGAAAATATAATAAGAGCAAATGGAAAACTTACGTCAACACATAAAGTTGTTAGTATTAAATAATGACGTTTTGTTCATCAGATTTGAAAGAGTTTGCGATAACTTCATAATCAATTTCAAGTTTAATTAGTAATAGAAATGATCAATGAAAAATACACGCACACATACGTTATATAGTTTTTATTTTTCTTTCAGTGAGGCAAGGTTAATCTTCTAAAGAACATTACAACATTAACCTTTCCTCACGTCAGTCATGGCAAGTATATTGCCTCTCCTCTAAAATTGAAAATGGTCTTAAACCTTTTTACTTTTTAAATGTTCTTGCTTGGTGAGATCAATTATGACCGAAATGGCCTGCACATCATAGTAAGGTATGACTGTAGCTACATAAAGAAAAATAAAAACTATAATTTGCTCTCTTTGATTCAGAAATATCAACGACCATTGTTGAAATTTAATTATTCTTAGTTTTTTGTATATCTTTCAACATGGAATATATATATATATATATATATATATATATATATATATATATATGGTAAAACTGGGAATTAGTAAAAACCTGAAGAGAGGGTTCAATACTATTGCTGAGCAAATATGTGTTTTATTTTTTATTACCTTTTTATCTGTTTGGTTACATATGTTTCGGATGTTGAACCATGTTCAAAATGGCCTTAGATGCGAAAAATTGAAAAAAAAACTTAACTAAAGAAATGAACAGAATAGGTCTATAACTGGACATTAAGTCTAATGTAAAAACTGTTACCTTTCTCGATATAACTCTCAACCTCTCAAATAACTCATATGAACCTTACACTAAAGACAATACTTACCCACCTTATATACACCCACTATCGAACCACCCAACACATATCATTAAACATGTCCCTACATCTATCGAAAAAAAAACTTAATACTAATTGCTCTAAACTTGAAATATTCAACAAACATTTTATGAAAATACCCTTAAAAAAGTGGCCACCTAAACACCATCTTTAATTACATTGATTTTAATCCATCTAATACCCCAAACAAGAAAAATAGGGTCAGAAAAATAATTTGGTTCAACTCCCACTTCAATATAATGGTTACAACGAAATCAGGCAAAAATTCTTTCAACTAATAAACAACCATTTTCCACCCAATCCCACACTACACAAAATATTCAATAAAAACACAATTAAGCTTAGCTACAGCTGTACTGATAAACTATAACAAATAATCAAGAAACACAATAGTAAAATTTAACAACGATAAAAACATAAATAACACTAACATAAATAATTGTAACTGCACCAACAAATCCCAATGCCCACTTAATCAACAATGCCTACAAACAGAAGTAGTCTATAAAGCCACAATTGCACCAGAAGAAAACCCAAACAAAAAAATACTATATTGGCTTGGCAGGCACCTCCTTCAAAGATAGGTTTAGAGTACATAAATGTTCCTTCACAAACCCAACCACCCTAGCAAAACCTCACCAACCTCTCAATATCTAGATCTAATCCATCATAACCTTACACCAACCATTACGTGGGAAATCCTAAAAAAATCTAATGCATGTAAATCTTTAGACTCCCCATGCCTCCTCTGCCTGAACTTTTTATATTCACTTTTAAAGATAGAGACAAATTACTAAATAGAAAACATGAAACCACTATAAACTGCCGGCATTACAAATCCCACCTCCTTAGCAATTATACACCCTTCTGAAACATCCCTCAGACAACACCCTTTTGGACTCGCTGAATAATACACACAATACATCCATCTACCGTATACACCCAATTACTGTAACATCAAAACAACTAAACCCCCTTACTTCACCTTCCATACCCTATATTACCTTACCCATCTACACATTCGTCTACCCATGAATCCTACTACCCCCCACTCATTTACTAATTACTACTAAAACTCTCCACATTTATATGGGTGTATATATGTTGCAATTTGTATGGATATCTGCATATATATATATATATATATATATACTTTTTTGCAGATATACCAGAAATACTATTATCTTTAACGCACCCAGTTACTTGTCTGTATGCGTGCATGTATTTTTCATGTGTATATGTATGTGTATGTGCGGGCATGATTGGATCTATGTATATATCCCTCTCTGTGTTTATGTATATCCGTCTATATACGTGTGCATGGATATATGTGCTCATGGCTCGTGTGTATATACATGAATATATATTTGTATATCTATGTCTATGTGCGCTTGTATGTGTATGCGTGCATCTGGATGTTAGTGTCTGTATGTATATGTGTATCTATATACATGCATGAGTTAACGTATGCATGCAGGTGTAGCTAAATCTGGATTTATATGCATGTATATATATATATATATGCCTATATCCACAATACACTTAACTGGAAATAAAGTTAAGCATAACCACTGCCTAAAGCACCATGTTAGGAACCCACCCGCTATATATATGAACTTAATCTTTAACCTTTAAACCTTTATACTCCATTTTATTTTTCCTAGACACTATAAATAATCCCTATCCAATAAGCAAATAAAATCAATACAGACCCCTTAATATTAAACCAACAACATGTATTTTGGACATATCTTACAATACGTCTACCTAACATCGCATTATTAACTACACCCGCTTATTTATTTATCCTCTATTTGTTTATTTACCCTAACTTTACTTACTTAGTATGAATATATAGATCTCTATGTATATATATATGTCTATATGTGTATATTAATACTTTTATGAATATGTATATTTATATAATTGTATATACGTGTATATGAGTACATGTGTGTGCATGCACGTATGTATTTATGTGTATGTACATCTTACTGGAGACCCGCACATGTATCTTCATATGTATATGTATGTATATGTGCGGGCATTATTGGGTCTATGTATATATATATATTTTTTTATGTGTGTTTATGTATATGTTTCTATGTGCGTGTGTATGAATGTATGTGCTCATGTGTCGTGTGTATATACATGAATGTATGTGCACAATTATGTGTTTGCGTATATCTGGGTGTTAATGTCTGTATATATGTGTGTATCTATGGGTATGCATGGCTGAGCGTAAATATACAGGTATAGCTATATCTGAGTTTATATGAATGTATATGTTTGTATGTATGTATATGCCTATATCTACAATACATTTAACACTGAAAATAAAGTTAAACATAACCACTGCCCAAAGCGCAATGTTAGGAGCCCACCCCATGTATATATGAACTTAACGATGCGTCTACCTAACCTTACATTATTAATTACACCCATTAATTCACTTATTTATTTATTATTATTTATTTATCCTAACTTTACTTTATTTACTTGGTATAAATATACACTTGTGTGTGTATATATATATATATATATATATATATATATTTCTCTATATTTATATTTTTATTAATATATATATCTATGTAATTGCATATACGTGTATATGGGTACATGTGTGTATATATATTTGTATGTATATGTACATCTTCTTCTTACTGGAGATCTATATGTCAATGTATATGTACGTGTGTAGGTGTATACATATATGTATATGCGTCTATGTATATATGTTAGTATGTATATGTGTATAGGAGCTGTGTGTATGTGTGCATATGCCTGCATATAGATGCAGGTATGTTTGCATATACATTGTTTATACATGTGTATGTGCGTATGTGTCTGTATATGGATATGCAGAAATGTACATATGTATGTGTATGTATGTATGGGTATTTGCGCGTGCGTTAGGGTATATATTAATCCTTAACTACCTAAAAACAACTCATTGTCAACTGAAATGGACAAGTCGACTTATAGCGACTACGAATATTTTAAATAGAACCTTGTATTTGTCAAACACATGACACAACAAAAATCCTTTCTATCTCTCTCCCTCTCTTTATATCTCTCTCCCCTTCCCCTCTCTCTCATCTACTTCATATACCTAGCTGAACAAGTAAAAAGCAGTCAAAATTTAAAACCTAAAAATTGAAACTACTCCCCCCTCCTCTCATTACCCTCTCTCTTTTTTCTTTACTATCCTCTCTTCACCTCCCCCTCCCTATATAAATATATCTCCACCCACGCTACCTGAATCTGCTACCCCCCACACAATACAATCTAATGTATTTTAACCATCAAAACTGAAATATTGTCGATACCCGTATCGCTCCCCCTTATTATCTCCTACCCCTTCCTTTTTTTTTTTCTCGTATTTCTTCTAAAACACTTCTTCCAAATACTAACAACAATTTCTGTAAGGTCTAACGAGGCTGTTGGATCGTAAACATGGTCCAACATTCGAAACCTATGTAACCAAACAGATAAAATGGTAGTAAAAAAAAATAAAACACACACATGTTCATAACTTTATGTGCATATGTATATATTATAAAGTGTAAATATGTACGGTAATGCCTTTCTATATAATAGGCTTCCTTAACTACTATAGACAAACGTCGGTAGAGACCGCAGATGTCAATTACTTTTTAATTTTACCTCAATTTTGATCCCTTAACAGTTATTGTTTGGGGTTTAAATAAAATTTAAATGTTTGACGCATGTCCAAGTAACCTACATCTAAAATTTCAAGTGTTTAGACCCAAAATTGGCGAGGGAGTTTGGTAGAGTCTGCAAAGGTCAACTCTGTAAACTTTGACCTCTTGCTAGCCAAATTATCGACCAAAAACTGATTAAAAAGCTTGCTGCGTGTTTGAAACACTTTATGAAAAATTTCAAATGTTTAGACACAAAATTGTCTTAATAGTTTATTAGAGACTGCAAAGTCAAATCTTTTCAACTTTGGAAGCCAAATTATCATAATAAAACGATTAAAATGTTCCCAATGTCTGAATAAATTTTATGTAAAATTTCAAATGTTTAGACCCAAAATTGGCTGAGTAATTTGGTAGAGACCGCAGAGGTCAAGTTTTTAAATCTTTGACCCCTATTATGACCCCTTAACATTTATTGTTTTTGGCTAAAATCAAATTATAAAGCTAGATCCATGTCCAAGTAGCCTATATCTAAAATTTATGTGTTTGGATCTAAAATTGGCGGAGGAGTTTGGTAGAGTTTTCAAAGGTTAAATCATTGAACTTTGACCCATTAACAGCCAAATTTCTGGCCGAATACGAATTACAAAGATTTTCCCAAATCTAAGTACTCTGTGTATCAAATTTCGAGTCTGTAGACTGAAAATTGACAGAGTTATTTCGTAAAGAAATACTCACAGACACACAGACATACAGATAGACACGTTCACTTTTATAGATATACTATCATTTACGCCCGACGTTGTCCGGGTGCTTGAAGATGTATGTTGGGCAAAAAAAAAGTGGTCAATTTTTTTAACTTTGACCCTATTATGACCCTTAACATTTATTGTTTGGGGCTCTCATCAAGTTATTAAGTTAGATTCATGTCCAGGGAAACTATATCTAAAATTTCAAGTGAATTTCTGGCTGAAAATGGATCACAAAGATTTTCCCAAATCTCGGTACCCTGCATATCAAATTTCGAGTATGTAGACTGAAAATTGACAGAGTTATTGCGTAGGGAAATGTACACAGACAGACACACACACAGACATACAGACATCTTCACCTTTTTAGATATATAAACTCTACAACAAATGCCTTAATGAAGCTTGCTTTCCGGGCTGTTGGAAAACTGCTTCTGTTGTACCAGTATTCAAGAATTCTGGCGAAAGGACTGACCCATCAAATTATCGCCCCATTAGCCTCCTCCCACTTTTTGCCAAAATATTTGAGACCATAATTAACCATGCTCTAGCCATCATCTTACAGATGCTAAACTTCTGACTGACAAATAATATGGATTTAGACAAGCTCGTTCCACAGCAGACATCCTAACTGTGATCTCTGAACGTATATACCATTCACTGGACAAAGCGGGGGAGGGCAGAGCGGTAGCTCTAGATATATCTAAGGTTTTTGACAGGGTATGGCATGAGGGTCTTCTCAGGAAAATCAGATCATACGGTATCACTGGTAGAATACTTAACATAATTAAATCCTTCTTAGATAAGAGAAAAATCCAGGTTGTCCTCGAAGGTCGTACATCTAAACAACATGATATAAATGCGGGGATGCCCCAGGGTTCTATCCTTGGACCTCTATTATTCCTGATATTCATAAATGACCTCCCTGACAAAATTGCCTCTGAGATGGGTATATATGCTGATGACACTACACTCTATGGCAGGCACGGCAGGAATCGAATGAACACATATCTAAAGAAATGGCAGAAACACTAGAGGAAGACCTCCAATCTGTGGTGGAATGGGGACAAAAGTGGTTGGTTGCGTTCAATGCTGCCAAGACTAAACTAGTTTCATTCAATAATTACAAGAAACCCTCTCTACCAGCTATAGCAATGGCCAACGACTCTTTATCTGAGAGTACATTTTTCAAACTCCTTGGCCTAACGTTCACAGGAAACATGAGTTGGAACAATTACATTGAAGGCATTGAAGAAAGGTGGGCTCTCTCTACCGTGCTAGAAAACTACTAACACCCGAAAGTATCCTGTACCTCTATACGGCCACCATTCGCCCATGTATGGAGTATTGCTGCCACATCTGGGCTGGTGCATCTGCTACTAGTCTCTCGCTCCTTGACAAGGTTCAAAAGAGAGTCGCAAACCTGATAGGCCCTGAACTGGCATCTAAGCTTCAGCCTCTGTCCCATCGACGAAATGTTGCATCCCTCTGCCTTTTCTACAAGTATTTTAGTGGTGAATGCTCTGACGAACTGCAATCACTTGTGCCCCCACGACGTGAGCACCCTCGACAAACCCGACAGGCTGCTAAATCCCACCCCTCACACTAGAGATCCCTAGATGTAAAAGATCTTTTTACTCCAATAGTTTCTTCCCCAGAACCGCTAGACTCTGGAATTCCATTCCAGGTCCTGCTTCCCCAACAGTACTGACGTTCAGAAGTTCAAGTGTAACGTGAACCGACATCTTGCTGCCCAAATCCCTACATAGTACCCCAGTAGTTGTTGTCCCTGATAGTAGCCCCCTACACCAAAGTGGCAATTTGCCTTGTTTAGGGTGAAAATGTAATAAAAAAAAAGATACACTAATAGATTAAACAAAAATATATACGTATACATAACTATATATGGAAACAATTTTTTGTCTACTGTGAAGATTTTACGCAAATATTATGCAAGTCTAAATCATGTAGAATATCTGCATGAATATAATTACACGTAATAGTTAACTCTAGAGTATAAGCCCATAAGAAAAGCCAAAAAACTAATAAGGAATTAATTCAAATGAATGTTTAAAAGAATATGCAAATTAGCTAGATCTTTTGCTAGTGAATGCATTTCCAAAACCCATATATAAGAAAATTGTATTTTCTTTTTAAATAAAATAAAAAAGGGTTTTTAATAGGAATATCAATAAACACCAAAGAAAAACGAAAGAAAGGAAGGCAGGCTCGAACGCGTACCGCAAAGGAGGAAAAGAACGGGAAAAACGTGACGTCTTTGCTGTTACTACCACCGCCAAACCGGAAGTGAATTAGGTTTTAATTAAGAAAGGAGAGGATGACTTTCGAAAATATCGGCGAAAAAGCGATCCCCCTGTAGAAAAGCGCCCAGTTGAATGTGAAGATATTAATGTTTTTAGCCAATTTTTCGATATTTGTCGTCTGAAAGATCAAACTTCAAAACGAGACTGATTTAGTAAAAATCCGTCGCCTCTGTCGAATGTTTTAGGCAAACATACATGCACACATACATACATACATACATACATACATTTATATATTGGTAACTCAAATTTTCGATCCAAACCGATTAAAAAGCTTGACTTATCTCTGAATACCCTTTATGTAAAATTTCAAATATTTAAACCAGAAATTGTCTGAGTAATTTGGTAGAGACCGACGCGGTTTATTTTTTTTTTAATTTGACATCTATTATGACCCCATTAACATTTATTGTTTTGGCTCAAATCAAGTTATTATGTTAGATCCATGTCCAAGGGATCTATATCCAAAATTTCAAGTGTTTATACCCAAAATTGTCGAAGGAGTTTGATAGAGTTCTCAAAGGTCAAATCGTTGAACTTTGACCCCTTAACAGCCAAATTTCTGGCCGAAAACGGATTACATAGATTTACTCAAATCTCAGTACCCTGTATATCAAATTTCGAGTCTGTAGACTAAAAATTTTACAGAGTTATTGCGTAGGGAAATGTACACAGACACACAGACAGACACTGACACTTTCACTTACTTTCACTGAACATATATAGCAATTTTTTTTCTATAATTTAAAGTTCATATTAGATATAATATATATGTGTGTGTGTGTGTGTGTGTGTGTGTGTGTGTGTGTTATTTATTTGTTTTTGCTTTGCGGTACTTTTTAATGAGTTCAGTGATTTATACGAAAGGGCATTTTACCTAAATGCAAGTTGGGAATAATTTTCTCTTTTACCAATTTGGTAGCTGCTAATGGTGAGCGACATATGCATTGTTTTTAAAACATAATTATCCACTGATACGTGTCTTGTCGTTTATGTCTCATCAGAGTGGCTGAATCTAGCGAGATTCGAAATGGAGATCTCATGGAACAAAAGCCTAAACTTAATATATCCAGCAGTCGCACGAGAAAGTTCCTTCAGGACTTCATAGATACCCGCCAGTCGGCTGTGTCTGCACATAGCTGAATTTTTTTCTGCGAGTTTCATTGACCGCATGTTCTTGATTTTATGAAGCTTGTGCTGGAGGTTGCTACATACGATGTGAAAGGCTGCTTTCTTCATGGGACAAGTGGGGTGGGTTAATTATCCTGGTGAGCTGATCTCTTCTTTTTCAGTAGTTTCTGGATCTCCCGATGGTTTCATCGAACCAGTCCCTGTTCTTTTTGGTCAAATCCCATAAGACTTCCTCAGATATCTGTATGATAGCAGTTTTTTCAGATGGTTCCAGAGTGTTTCGGGGGGGGGGGTCCGTTGGGCAGCTGATACCTTCGAGTCTAACTACACCTGGAACTCAACTCTCATTTCAGCTGACAAGAATTTTCTGATGTTAATTCTCTTCTTTGCGACGCCCCCCATTTCTTTAGTTTTGGTTTGAAATGGAGTTTGATATTTATTTCAATTCCATTCAGTTTATTGATTAATGCAAAGGGTTCGTATTTCGTTTCACTTTCAATCCGTTTACTTAAAACGCTATCTCTGCCGGCCATTTTGTTTATAATTTGCGACCTGTAAACTTTACCTTTCACTTTCTTAACATATGACATTGATTGAAGTCTTCTTGTTAACTGCACAATCGCCTTGTTTTTTTTTTTTTGGTTTTTATTTGTTTTTTTTTTTGTTGTTTTTTTTGTTGTTTTTTTTTGTTGTTTTTTTTTTTTTTTTTTTTTTGTTTTTTTTTCTAAAATCTCAGCGGACCAACTTTAATGATTTTTATCTTTCAAAAGTTCATGTATTTCAACGTAGCATTTCTGATTTGACTTCATATAATCCATGCATAAATAAAACAATTCTCGGTAAAGCTGCAGTTTGGTGGCTTGTAATGATGCGATGAAAAATTATGTACAGGCAATAAATATTGCTTTATCTTCTTGTTTTTGTTAAAAGTCAGTAAATAAGGTATCTTTTCGAGTTAAAATCTTAGCAAGAACACACTTTAAATGTGCGCATACACCGAAATAATCGTTAACTTCTTTTTGTATGAAGATACCATTGGTTTTATTCCAGCGATTATTTCATAATATGTATGCATTTCAAACACATTCTCAATATTGCAAGCGTAATACTAAATACATTTTAATAAGAAATTATTCCTTATTTACTAATATTTAACAAAACGAGATAAAGCCATATTTATAGCTAATACACAACTTTTCGTTGCATTATCTTTAGGCCACTAAACTGCGGTTTTACCCAATTCTCAGTACTTCTTGTTCAAACTGTTTTATTTTATTTATTCTATAAACTTTCTATTTCCAGATGACTGCTTACGAAGACCCGAGCGACTACAAATATGTCTACACTCTGTATTACAACACTTCATCCGGGGAACTCATCCCTGTTGAGATGGAAGACGGTAAAACACGTTATGGTATGGTTATCTACCAGGGTCTACTGGCATTCTGGGGTTTCATGGCCAACATGGTACTATTGATAGCCCTCGTCTCCTCAAAGGATGCCCGCAAACTCGTGGTGACGCTGTACATCACCAGCCTGACCGCCGTTCAGGTGCTAATGTGCGTCCTCAATCTGCCTTTTGCCGTCTACGACGACCTCCATAAGTGGGGACTCGGACAAAGGTTTGTAGACATTGCATTAAATTGTTCAAACAAAATGTGACGGAAAAGAATGACTAAAAGTGAAAGGTCTTATAAATGATTCTATATAACTGCACCACATTTTTGCCGTGTATGTTAGCATAAATGAATATTTATACAAATATATCTGGCTACATATATGCATACATATCACAACTGAAACATGTATAAGCATATGTGGCTAAACTAGTTGTATGAATAAAAATTTCTGATATACATATATATATATATGTATGTGTATATATAGTAAGCCTGACGAATTCTCACGAGAATGAAACGCGTAATATTCTGTGTAGCTTAATTGCCATATATTTCCATAACTTACTACCTAGCTCTACCTATGTATTGAGCACTGTTGAAGTAAATACTTAAAATTTACGTATACAATTATATCTTCGTATGTTAATTTATGTGATTAAATGAATTAATCATATATATATATATATATATATATATATATATATATATATATATATATATATTTATATATATATATATATATATATATATATATATATATATATACGGCATAAGCGCATTGACACACCAGTTCTCGTCAGGTCACCGAAGTTAAGCAACGTTGAGATTGGTTAGAATCAGATGGGTTACCATTTCGGAATTCTAGGCGCTGTGTGTGCTCTCCACTTATCTCGGCATTTGTTTCCAGTCGTCCTGTACTCCACTTGCCAATATCATCTCAGGAGAGGTGTGATTGGAGATTGCGCACCTCCTGACACAAAAATTTCACGCGCAAGCAACCCTTCGTGGGTATCCATAGTCTGTCCAAGACTGAAGGAGCCTGCCTGCCTGATATATATATATTGAGAGGTTGCAGGGTAGAGAAAAGGGCATCCCACACTAAGCCACAAAGTCTATTTTGTACTCTCTCAAGGCAGGATAGGCTGTTTTTAGCAGCTCCTGAATTGAAAACACTTATCGTAATATATACGATTGATTATATAACGCTTAATGTGCGTAATGGATTTTACAAGAAAAGAGTGTTAATTACGTAAACGCATATAAATAAAGATCAGGTTTTAAACATTATTTTCAGACGTTAGGCCATGTATATCTACATGGATAATTCTTTTCGAATTTTGCGAATCATATATATTATACATATATAGAATTACTAATCTAAACGTCACATTACATTTATTGTACACTTTTGCTTCGCTATCTCTGATTAGTTCAGATTGCAAACTTACATGAACATTTTCATGACAGTTTTCTAAGACTCACTACTTCCATAATATTTCATGACAACTTGGAAGTAGGTATTTTGTTTGTGACACCATCACAAAATAGTTTGTCATACAGGATCAATGGTCTCTTTTTATCCCGTTTTTTTTTGTTTGTTTGTTAATTTGTTTCTTTGTTTTCCACAGAGACCCTTTTTTCTAGATGTATTCCCTTCACCTCGGCTGAGCAACCCACCTGTAGGGTAACTTTGTAAAATATCAGGTGGAGTTTAACAGGTGCTACACATTGCCCAAGGGTGATTTGGAACTGTACAAGGAAGGGGTGTTAATCTTTCTGATTCATTATATATAACTGCTTTCCTATGTAATTATCACTATTTCTTCTTCTACTCTAATTATCGAAATTGTAATGGCTGAACATGTGTAATGGTTACAACATTTGTTAAGTGTAAGTGTCAGTCTTTAAGAGACGAGGCTCTAATTCAGCGGATAATAAATAAAAATAGCACAATTTTATGATTCTTCCCAGTAATGGTTGTCTGAATGAAGACAATCTACCCATTGTTAATTATAAAATGGACCACTATAAGAAATAAACTTTGCCTCATTTGATTATGTGCACCTAAAAAAGCTCACAAGTTGTATCGGTAAAAACGCTGCGAACATAAGAAAACAACATAAGAAAAGTAGCCCAAATCATTCAACTAATAGACATGTTTATATATGTTATTTGTTTTGCATATTCAAAAGGATTCAATGAAATTTCGTTTAATTTAATTCTGTTTTGTTTTTCGTGCTCAGATTCTGCGAGGATTAGGCGTTATATATATAGTATATGTTAATTTGCATCATTTAATTATATATAAATTATTTGGTTTTCTAAAGTTTCAAACGAAAATTATGTAATGATGGTTTCAAATATATGTTCAAATTTCTCTATTCAAAATTCACACTAACCACGCAAATACAAATCAGTTCAGACTTCACAACACCCGTTAGTGATGGAACTATCAAACAAAATGCAAAAAAAAAAATGCAAAAGTTTTCTTGTATGAAAAAGCTGTTATAATAATTAAAATCTCAGAAAACAAAAACATAATATTAATCGTTTAACACAAACTTATATAACAACTTTTGGTTTTCTTAATTGTTTAATCAAACTTGTTTTTTAAAGATGTGACCAAGTTTTTCTATTCAAAATTCGTGCTAACCATTGCAGTTCACGTGGATTCAGACTTTATCTGTACCTTAAACCTAAACGTAGAATCCATGAACAAAGTTTCTTTCTTAGAACTGCACACCCATCGAACTCTCTTCCATTCGCCTTTCTTTCGTTTGACTACAATGTGGCCGTCTTTAAGTTTAACGTAAACAAGTTCTTGATGAGCCATCCCCTTAAGTAATCTAACTTACCAAAATTCCATTACTAATAATTACTACAATAGTGTCCCATTGACTACTGTACACTCAATTACCCTTATCCTCGGGTGGCCTCCCGGCCTTGATAAATGGTGACTCCTTTGTAAAAGAAAGCTGTCAACAGCTTTGGACATGTACCCCTCGTGCTTATACGAACAAAACAAAGAGAAAAAACAGAAACATAAAGTTAATAATAAGAAGTTAATTGAACAACGAAATTCTTAAATGAAAAAATGTTTTTATTTATTTAATAAAAAGTTATAAAAATGTTTTTAATTATTTAATAAAAAGTTATAAAAAATGTTTTTAATTATTTAATAAAAAGTTATAAAAAATGTTTTTATTTATTTAATAAAAACTTATAAAAAATGTTTTTAATTATTTAATAAAAAGTTATAGAAAATGTTTTTAATTATTCAATAAAAAGTTATAAAAAAATGTTTTTATTTATTTAATAAAATGTTATAAAAAATGTTTTTAATTATTTAATAAAATGTTATAAAAAATGTTTTTAATTATTTAATAAAATGTTATAAAATTTTTTTTAATTATTTAATAAAAAGTTATAAAAAATGTTTTTAATTATTTAATAAAAAGTTATAAAAAATGTTTTTAATTATTTAGTAAAATGTTATAAAAAATGTTTTTAATTATTAAATAAAATGTTATAATTTTTTTTTATTATTTATTAAATTGTTATAAAAATGTATTTAATCATTTGATAAAAAAGTTATAAAAAATGTTTTTAATTATTTAATAAAATGTTATAAAAAATGTTTTTAATTATTTAATAAAATGTTATAAAATTTTTTTTAATTATTTAATAAAAAGTTATAAAAAATGTTTTTAATTATTTAATAAAAAGTTATAGAAAATGTTTTTAATTATTCAATAAAAAGTTATAAAAAAATGTTTTTATTTATTTAATAAAAAGTTATAAAAAATGTTTTTAATTATTTAATAAAAAGTTATAAAAAAATGTTTTTAATTATTTAATAAAAAGTTATAAAAAAATGTTTTTAATTATTTAATAAAAAGTTATAAAAAATGTTTTTAATTATTTAATAAAAAGTTATAAAAAAATGTTTTTAATTATTTAATAAAATGTTATAAAAAATGTTTTTAATTATTTAATAAAAAGTTATAGAAAATGTTTTTAATTATTTAATAAAAAGTTATAAAAATGTTTTTAATTATTTAATAAAAAGTTATAAAAAAATGTTTTAAATAATTTAATAAAAAGTTATAAAAAAATGCTTTTAATTATTTAATAAAAAGTTATAAAAAATGTTTTTAATTATTTAATAAAATGTTATAAAAAATGTTTTTAATTATTTAATAAAAAGTTATAGAAAATGTTTTTAATTATTCAATAAAAAGTTATAAAAAAATGTTTTTAATTATTTACTAAAAAGTTATAAAAAAATGTTTTAAATTATTTAATAAAAAGTTATAAAAATGTTTTTAATTATTTAATAAAATGTTATAAAAAATGTTTTTAATTATTTAATAAAATGTTATAAAAAATGTTTTTAATTATTTAATAAAAAGTTATAAAAATGTTTTTAATTATTTAATAAAAAGTTATAAAAAATGTTTTTAATTATTTAATAAAATGTTATAAAAAATGTTTTTAATTATTAAATAAAATGTTATAAAAAATGTTTTTAATTATTTAATAAAAAGTTATAAAAATGTTTTTAATTATTTAATAAAATGATATAAAAAATGTTTTTAATTATTTAATAAAATGTTATAAAAAATGTTTTTAATTATTTAATAAAATGTTATAAAAAATGTTTTTAATTATTTAATAAAAAGTTATAAAAATGTTTTTAATTATTTAATAAAAAGTTATAAAAAATGTTTTTAATTATTTAATAAAATGTTATAAAAAATGTTTTTAATTATTTAATAAAATGTTATAAAAAATGTTTTTAATTATTTAATAAAATGTTATACAAAATGTTTTCAATTATTTAATAAACTGTTATAAAAAATGTTTTTAATTATTTAATAAAAAGTTATAAAAAATGTTTTTAATTATTTAATAAAATGTTATAAAAAATGTTTTTAATTATTTAATAAAAATTTATAAAAAATGTTTTTAATTATTTAATAAAAAGTTATAAAAATGTTTTTAATTATTTAATAAAAAGTTATAAAAAATGTTTTTAATTATTTAATAAAATGTTATAAAAAATGTTTTTAATTATTTAATAAAATGTTATAAAAAATGTTTTTAATTATTTAATAAAAAGTTATAAAAATGTTTTCAATTATTTAATAAAATGTTATAAAAAATGTTTTTAATTATTTAATAAAAAGTTATAAAAAATGTTTTTAATTATTTAATAAAATGTTATAAAAAATGTTTTTAATTATTTAATAAAATGTTATAAAAAATGTTTTTAATTATTAAATAAAATGTTATAAAAACTGTTTTTAATTATTTAATAAAATGTTATAAACATGTTTTTAATTATTTAATAAAAAGTTATAAAAATGTTTTTAATTATTTAATAAAAAGTTATAAAAATGTTTTTAATTATTTAATAAAATGTTATAAAAAATGTTTTTAATTATTTAATAAAATGTTATAAAAAATGTTTTTAATTATTTAATAAAAAGTTATAAAAATGTTTTCAATTATTTAATAAAATGTTATAAAAAATGTTTTTAATTATTTAATAAAAAGTTATAAAAAAATGTTTTTAATTATTTAATAAAAAGTTATAAAAAATGTTTTTAATTATTTAATAAAAAGTTATAAAAAAATGTTTTTAATTATTTAATAAAATGTTATAAAAAATGTTTTTAATTATTTAATAAAAAGTTATAGAAAATGTTTTTAATTATTTAATAAAAAGTTATAAAAATGTTTTTAATTATTTAATAAAAAGTTATAAAAAAATGTTTTAAATAATTTAATAAAAAGTTATAAAAAAATGCTTTTAATTATTTAATAAAAAGTTATAAAAAATGTTTTTAATTATTTAATAAAATGTTATAAAAAATGTTTTTAATTATTTAATAAAAAGTTATAGAAAATGTTTTTAATTATTCAATAAAAAGTTATAAAAAAATGTTTTTAATTATTTACTAAAAAGTTATAAAAAAATGTTTTAAATTATTTAATAAAAAGTTATAAAAATGTTTTTAATTATTTAATAAAATGTTATAAAAAATGGTATTAATTATTTAATAAAATGTTATAAAAAATGTTTTTAATTATTTAATAAAAAGTTATAAAAATGTTTTTAATTATTTAATAAAAAGTTATAAAAAATGTTTTTAATTATTTAATAAAATGTTATAAAAAATGTTTTTAATTATTAAATAAAATGTTATAAAAAATGTTTTTAATTATTTAATAAAAAGTTATAAAAATGTTTTTAATTATTTAATAAAATGTTATAAAAAATGTTTTTAATTATTTAATAAAATGTTATAAAAAATGTTTTTAATTATTTAATAAAATGTTATAAAAAATGTTTTTAATTATTTAATAAAAAGTTATAAAAATGTTTTTAATTATTTAATAAAAAGTTATAAAAAATGTTTTTAATTATTTAATAAAATGTTATAAAAAATGTTTTTAATTATTTAATAAAATGTTATAAAAAATGTTTTTAATTATTTAATAAAATGTTATACAAAATGTTTTCAATTATTTAATAAACTGTTATAAAAAATGTTTTTAATTATTTAATAAAAAGTTATAAAAAATGTTTTTAATTATTTAATAAAATGTTATAAAAAATGTTTTTAATTATTTAATAAAAATTTATAAAAAATGTTTTTAATTATTTAATAAAAAGTTATAAAAATGTTTTTAATTATTTAATAAAAAGTTATAAAAAATGTTTTTAATTATTTAATAAAATGTTATAAAAAATGTTTTTAATTATTTAATAAAATGTTATAAAAAATGTTTTTAATTATTTAATAAAAAGTTATAAAAATGTTTTCAATTATTTAATAAAATGTTATAAAAAATGTTTTTAATTATTTAATAAAAAGTTATAAAAAATGTTTTTAATTATTTAATAAAATGTTATAAAAAATGTTTTTAATTATTTAATAAAATGTTATAAAAAATGTTTTTAATTATTAAATAAAATGTTATAAAAACTGTTTTTAATTATTTAATAAAATGTTATAAACATGTTTTAATTATTTAATAAAAAGTTATAAAAATGTTTTTAATTATTTAATAAAAAGTTATAAAAATGTTTTTAATTATTTAATAAAATGTTATAAAAAATGTTTTTAATTATTTAATAAAATGATATAAAAAATGTTTTTAATTATTTAATAAAAAGTTATAAAAATGTTTTCAATTATTTAATAAAATGTTATAAAAAATGTTTTTAATTATATAATAAAAAGTTATAAAAAATGTTTTTAATTATTTAATAAAATGTTATAAAAATGTTTTTAATTATTTAATATAAAAGTTATAAAAAATGTTTTTAATTATTTAATAAAATGTTATAAAAAATGTTTTTAATTATTTAATAAAATGTTATAAAAATGTTTTTAATTATTAAATAAACAGTTATAAAAATGTTTTTAATTATTTAATAAAAAGTTATAGAAAATGATTTTAATTATTTAATAAAATGTTATAAAAAATGTTTTTAATTATTTAATAAAATGTTATAAAAATGTTTTTAATTATTAAATAAAAAGTAATAAAAATGTTTTTAATTATTTAATAAAAAGTTATAAAAAATGTTTTTAATTATTTAATAAAATGTTATAAAAAATGTTTTTAATTATTTAATAAAATGTTATAAAAAATGTTTTTAATTATTTAATAAAAAGTTATAAAAATGTTTTTAATTATTTAATAAAAAGTTATAAAACAATGTGTTTATTTATTTAATAAAAAGTTATAAAAAATGTTTTTAATTATTTAATAAAAAGTTATAGAAAATGTTTTTAATTATTCAATAAAAAGTTATAAAAAAATGTTTTTAATTATTTAATAAAAAGTTATAAAAAATGTTTTTAATTATTTAATAAAATGTTATAAAAAATGTTTTTAATTATTTAATAAAATGTTATAAAAAATGTTTTTAATTATTTAATAAAAAGTTATAAAAAATGTTTTTAATTATTTAATAAAATGTTATAAAAAATGTTTTTAATTATTTAATAAAATGTTATAAAAAATGTTTTTAATTATTTAATAAAATGTTATAAAAAATGTTTTTAATTATTTAATAAAAAGTTATAAAAAATGTTTTTAATTATTTAATAAAATGTTATAAAAAATGTTTTTAATTATTTAATAAAATGTTATAAAAAATGTTTTTAATTATTTAATAAAAAGTTATAAAAATGTTTTCAATTATTTAATAAAATGTTATAAAAAATGTTTTTAATTATTTAATAAAAAGTTATAAAAAATGTTTTTAATTATTAAATAAAAAGTTATAAAAATGTTTTTAATTATTTAATAAAAAGTTATAAAAAATGTTTTTAATTATTTAATAAAATGTTATAAAAAATGTTTTTAATTATTTAATAAAATGTTATAAAAAATGTTTTTAATTATTAAATAAAAAGTTATAAAAATGTTTTTATTTATTTAATAAAAAGTTATAAAAAATGTTTTTAATTATTTAATAAAAAGTTATAGAAAATGGTTTTTATTATTCAATAAAAAGTTATAAAAAATGTTTTTAATTATTTAATAAAAAGTTATAAAAAATGTTTTTAATTATTTAATAAAATGTTATAAAAAATGTTTTTAATTATTTAATAAAATGTTATAAAAAATGTTTTTAATTATTTAATAAAAAGTTATAAAAAATGTTTTTAATTATTTAATAAAATGTTATATAAAATGTTTTTAATTATTTAATAAAATGTTATAAAAAATGTTTTTAATTATTTAATAAAATGTTATAAAAAATGTTTTTAATTATTTAATAAAAAGTTATAAAAAATGTTTTTAATTATTTAATAAAATGTTATAAAAAATGTTTTTAATTATTTAATAAAATGTTATAAAAAATGTTTTTAATTATTTAATAAAAAGTTATAAAAATGTTTTCAATTATTTAATAAAATGTTATAAAAAATGTTTTTAATTATTTAATAAAAAGTTATAAAAAATGTTTTTAATTATTAAATAAAAAGTTATAAAAATGTTTTTTATTATTTAATAAAAAGTTATAAAAAATGTTTTTAATTATTTAATAAAATGTTATAAAAAATGTTTTTAATTATTTAATAAAATGTTATAAAACATGTTTTTAATTATTAAATAAAAAGTTATAAAAATGTTTTTATTTATTTAATAAAAAGTTATAAAAAATGTTTTTAATTATTTAATAAAAAGTTATAGAAAATGTTTTTAATTATTCAATAAAAAGTTATAAAAAAATGTTTTTAATTATTTAATAAAAAGTTATAAAAATGTTTTTAATTATTTAATAAAATGTTATAAAAAATGTTTTTAATTATTTAATAAAATGTTATAAAAAATGTTTTTAATTATTTAATAAAATGTTATAAAAAATGTTTTTAATTATTAAATAAAAAGTTATAAAAATGTTTTTAATTATTTAATAAAAAGTTATAAAAAATGTTTTTAATTATTTAATAAAATGTTATAAAAAATGTTTTTAATTATTTAATAAAATGTTATAAAATTTTTTTTAATTATTTAATAAAAAGTTATAAATAATGTTTTTAATTATTTAATAAAAAGTTATAGAAAATGTTTTTAATTATTCAATAAAAAGTTATAAAAAAATGTTTTTATTTATTTAATAAAAAGTTATAAAAAATGTTTTTAATTATTTAATAAAAAGTTATAAAAAAATGTTTTTAATTATTTAATAAAAAGTTATAAAAAAATGTTTTTAATTATTTAATAAAAAGTTATAAAAAATGTTTTTAATTATTTAATAAAAAGTTATAAAAAAATGTTTTTAATTATTTAATAAAATGTTATAAAAAATGTTTTTAATTATTTAATAAAAAGTTATAGAAAATGTTTTTAATTATTTAATAAAAAGTTATAAAAATGTTTTTAATTATTTAATAAAAAGTTATAAAAAAATGTTTTAAATAATTTAATAAAAAGTTATAAAAAAATGCTTTTAATTATTTAATAAAAAGTTATAAAAAATGTTTTTAATTATTTAATAAAATGTTATAAAAAATGTTTTTAATTATTTAATAAAAAGTTATAGAAAATGTTTTTAATTATTCAATAAAAAGTTATAAAAAAATGTTTTTAATTATTTACTAAAAAGTTATAAAAAAATGTTTTAAATTATTTAATAAAAAGTTATAAAAATGTTTTTAATTATTTAATAAAATGTTATAAAAAATGTTTTTAATTATTTAATAAAATGTTATAAAAAATGTTTTTAATTATTTAATAAAAAGTTATAAAAATGTTTTTAATTATTTAATAAAAAGTTATAAAAAATGTTTTTAATTATTTAATAAAATGTTATAAAAAATGTTTTTAATTATTAAATAAAATGTTATAAAAAATGTTTTTAATTATTTAATAAAAAGTTATAAAAATGTTTTTAATTATTTAATAAAATGATATAAAAAATGTTTTTAATTATTTAATAAAATGTTATAAAAAATGTTTTTAATTATTTAATAAAATGTTATAAAAAATGTTTTTAATTATTTAATAAAAAGTTATAAAAATGTTTTTAATTATTTAATAAAAAGTTATAAAAAATGTTTTTAATTATTTAATAAAATGTTATAAAAAATGTTTTTAATTATTTAATAAAATGTTATAAAAAATGTTTTTAATTATTTAATAAAATGTTATACAAAATGTTTTCAATTATTTAATAAACTGTTATAAAAAATGTTTTTAATTATTTAATAAAAAGTTATAAAAAATGTTTTTAATTATTTAATAAAATGTTATAAAAAATGTTTTTAATTATTTAATAAAAATTTATAAAAAATGTTTTTAATTATTTAATAAAAAATTATAAAAATGTTTTTAATTATTTAATAAAAAGTTATAAAAAATGTTTTTAATTATTTAATAAAATGTTATAAAAAATGTTTTTAATTATTTAATAAAATGTTATAAAAAATGTTTTTAATTATTTAATAAAAAGTTATAAAAATGTTTTCAATTATTTAATAAAATGTTATAAAAAATGTTTTTAATTATTTAATAAAAAGTTATAAAAAATGTTTTTAATTATTTAATAAAATGTTATAAAAAATGTTTTTAATTATTTAATAAAATGTTATAAAAAATGTTTTTAATTATTAAATAAAATGTTATAAAAACTGTTTTTAATTATTTAATAAAATGTTATAAACATGTTTTTAATTATTTAATAAAAAGTTATAAAAATGTTTTTAATTATTTAATAAAAAGTTATAAAAATGTTTTTAATTATTTAATAAAATGTTATAAAAAATGTTTTTAATTATTTAATAAAATGTTATAAAAAATGTTTTTAATTATTTAATAAAAAGTTATAAAAATGTTTTCAATTATTTAATAAAATGTTATAAAAAATGTTTTTAATTATTTAATAAAAAGTTATAAAAAAATGTTTTTAATTATTTAATAAAAAGTTATAAAAAATGTTTTTAATTATTTAATAAAAAGTTATAAAAAAATGTTTTTAATTATTTAATAAAATGTTATAAAAAATGTTTTTAATTATTTAATAAAAAGTTATAGAAAATGTTTTTAATTATTTAATAAAAAGTTATAAAAATGTTTTTAATTATTTAATAAAAAGTTATAAAAAAATGTTTTAAATAATTTAATAAAAAGTTATAAAAAAATGCTTTTAATTATTTAATAAAAAGTTATAAAAAATGTTTTTAATTATTTAATAAAATGTTATAAAAAATGTTTTTAATTATTTAATAAAAAGTTATAGAAAATGTTTTTAATTATTCAATAAAAAGTTATAAAAAAATGTTTTTAATTATTTACTAAAAAGTTATAAAAAAATGTTTTAAATTATTTAATAAAAAGTTATAAAAATGTTTTTAATTATTTAATAAAATGTTATAAAAAATGGTATTAATTATTTAATAAAATGTTATAAAAAATGTTTTTAATTATTTAATAAAAAGTTATAAAAATGTTTTTAATTATTTAATAAAAAGTTATAAAAAATGTTTTTAATTATTTAATAAAATGTTATAAAAAATGTTTTTAATTATTAAATAAAATGTTATAAAAAATGTTTTTAATTATTTAATAAAAAGTTATAAAAATGTTTTTAATTATTTAATAAAATGTTATAAAAAATGTTTTTAATTATTTAATAAAATGTTATAAAAAATGTTTTTAATTATTTAATAAAATGTTATAAAAAATGTTTTTAATTATTTAATAAAAAGTTATAAAAATGTTTTTAATTATTTAATAAAAAGTTATAAAAAATGTTTTTAATTATTTAATAAAATGTTATAAAAAATGTTTTTAATTATTTAATAAAATGTTATAAAAAATGTTTTTAATTATTTAATAAAATGTTATACAAAATGTTTTCAATTATTTAATAAACTGTTATAAAAAATGTTTTTAATTATTTAATAAAAAGTTATAAAAAATGTTTTTAATTATTTAATAAAATGTTATAAAAAATGTTTTTAATTATTTAATAAAAATTTATAAAAAATGTTTTTAATTATTTAATAAAAAGTTATAAAAATGTTTTTAATTATTTAATAAAAAGTTATAAAAAATGTTTTTAATTATTTAATAAAATGTTATAAAAAATGTTTTTAATTATTTAATAAAATGTTATAAAAAATGTTTTTAATTATTTAATAAAAAGTTATAAAAATGTTTTCAATTATTTAATAAAATGTTATAAAAAATGTTTTTAATTATTTAATAAAAAGTTATAAAAAATGTTTTTAATTATTTAATAAAATGTTATAAAAAATGTTTTTAATTATTTAATAAAATGTTATAAAAAATGTTTTTAATTATTAAATAAAATGTTATAAAAACTGTTTTTAATTATTTAATAAAATGTTATAAACATGTTTTAATTATTTAATAAAAAGTTATAAAAATGTTTTTAATTATTTAATAAAAAGTTATAAAAATGTTTTTAATTATTTAATAAAATGTTATAAAAAATGTTTTTAATTATTTAATAAACTGATATAAAAAATGTTTTTAATTATTTAATAAAAAGTTATAAAAATGTTTTCAATTATTTAATAAAATGTTATAAAAAATGTTTTTAATTATATAATAAAAAGTTATAAAAAATGTTTTTAATTATTTAATAAAATGTTATAAAAATGTTTTTAATTATTTAATATAAAAGTTATAAAAAATGTTTTTAATTATTTAATAAAATGTTATAAAAAATGTTTTTAATTATTTAATAAAATGTTATAAAAATGTTTTTAATTATTAAATAAACAGTTATAAAAATGTTTTTAATTATTTAATAAAAAGTTATAGAAAATGATTTTAATTATTTAATAAAATGTTATAAAAAATGTTTTTAATTATTTAATAAAATGTTATAAAAATGTTTTTAATTATTAAATAAAAAGTAATAAAAATGTTTTTAATTATTTAATAAAAAGTTATAAAAAATGTTTTTAATTATTTAATAAAATATTATAAAAAATGTTTTTAATTATTTAATAAAATGTTATAAAAAATGTTTTTAATTATTTAATAAAAAGTTATAAAAATGTTTTTAATTATTTAATAAAAAGTTATAAAACAATGTGTTTATTTATTTAATAAAAAGTTATAAAAAATGTTTTTAATTATTTAATAAAAAGTTATAGAAAATGTTTTTAATTATTCAATAAAAAGTTATAAAAAAATGTTTTTAATTATTTAATAAAAAGTTATAAAAAATGTTTTTAATTATTTAATAAAATGTTATAAAAAATGTTTTTAATTATTTAATAAAATGTTATAAAAAATGTTTTTAATTATTTAATAAAAAGTTATAAAAAATGTTTTTAATTATTTAATAAAATGTTATAAAAAATGTTTTTAATTATTTAATAAAATGTTATAAAAAATGTTTTTAATTATTTAATAAAATGTTATAAAAAATGTTTTTAATTATTTAATAAAAAGTTATAAAAAATGTTTTTATTTATTTAATAAAATGTTATAAAAAATGTTTTTAATTATTTAATAAAATGTTATAAAAAATGTTTTTAATTATTTAATAAAAAGTTATAAAAATGTTTTCAATTATTTAATAAAATGTTATAAAAAATGTTTTTAATTATTTAATAAAAAGTTATAAAAAATGTTTTTAATTATTAAATAAAAAGTTATAAAAATGTTTTTAATTATTTAATAAAAAGTTATAAAAAATGTTTTTAATTATTTAATAAAATGTTATAAAAAATGTTTTTAATTATTTAATAAAATGTTATAAAAAATGTTTTTAATTATTAAATAAAAAGTTATAAAAATGTTTTTATTTATTTAATAAAAAGTTATAAAAAATGTTTTTAATTATTTAATAAAAAGTTATAGAAAATGGTTTTTATTATTCAATAAAAAGTTATAAAAAATGTTTTTAATTATTTAATAAAAAGTTATAAAAAATGTTTTTAATTATTTAATAAAATGTTATAAAAAATGTTTTTAATTATTTAATAAAATGTTATAAAAAATGTTTTTAATTATTTAATAAAAAGTTATAAAAAATGTTTTTAATTATTTAATAAAATGTTATATAAAATGTTTTTAATTATTTAATAAAATGTTATAAAAAATGTTTTTAATTATTTAATAAAATGTTATAAAAAATGTTTTTAATTATTTAATAAAAAGTTATAAAAAATGTTTTTAATTATTTAATAAAATGTTATAAAAAATGTTTTTAATTATTTAATAAAATGTTATAAAAAATGTTTTTAATTATTTAATAAAAAGTTATAAAAATGTTTTCAATTATTTAATAAAATGTTATAAAAAATGTTTTTAATTATTTAATAAAAAGTTATAAAAAATGTTTTTAATTATTAAATAAAAAGTTATAAAAATGTTTTTAATTATTTAATAAAAAGTTATAAAAAATGTTTTTAATTATTTAATAAAATGTTATAAAAAATGTTTTTAATTATTTAATAAAATGTTATAAAACATGTTTTTAATTATTAAATAAAAAGTTATAAAAATGTTTTTATTTATTTAATAAAAAGTTATAAAAAATGTTTTTAATTATTTAATAAAAAGTTATAGAAAATGTTTTTAATTATTCAATAAAAAGTTATAAAAAAATGTTTTTAATTATTTAATAAAAAGTTATAAAAATGTTTTTAATTATTTAATAAAATGTTATAAAAAATGTTTTTAATTATTTAATAAAATGTTATAAAAAATGTTTTTAATTATTTAATAAAATGTTATAAAAAATGTTTTTAATTATTAAATAAAAAGTTATAAAAATGTTTTTAATTATTTAATAAAAAGTTATAAAAAATGTTTTTAATTATTTAATAAAATGTTATAAAAAATGTTTTTAATTATTTAATAAAATGTTATAAAAAATGTTTTTAATTATTTAATAAAAAGTTATAAAAATGTTTTTAATTATTTAATAAAAAGTTATAAAACAATGTTTTTATTTATTTAATAAAAAGTTATAAAAAATGTTTTTAATTATTTAATAAAAAGTTATAGAAAATGTTTTTAATTATTCAATAAAAAGTTATAAAAAAATGTTTTTAATTATTTAATAAAAAGTTATAAAAAATGTTTTTAATTATTTAATAAAATGTTATAAAAAATGTTTTTAATTATTTAATAAAATGTTATAAAAAATGTTTTTAATTATTTAATAAAAAGTTATAAAAAATGTTTTTAATTATCTAATAAAATGTTATAAAAAATGTTTTTAATTATTTAATAAAATGTTATAAAAAATGTTTTTAATTATTTAATAAAAAGTTATAAAAATGTTTTCAATTATTTAATAAAATGTTATAAAAAATGTTTTTAATTATTTAATAAAAAGTTATAAAAAATGTTTTTAATTATTAAATAAAAAGTTATAAAAATGTTTTTAATTATTTAATAAAAAGTTATAAAAAATGTTTTTAATTATTTAATAAAATGTTATAAAAAATGTTTTTAATTATTTAATAAAATGTTATAAAACATGTTTTTAATTATTAAATAAAAAGTTATAAAAATGTTTTTATTTATTTAATAAAAAGTTATAAAAAATGTTTTTAATTATTTAATAAAAAGTTATAGAAAATGTTTTTAATTATTCAATAAAAAGTTATAAAAAAATGTTTTTAATTATTTAATAAAAAGTTATAAAAATGTTTTTAATTATTTAATAAAATGTTATAAAAAATGTTTTTAATTATTTAATAAAATGTTATAAAAAATGTTTTTAATTATTTAATAAAATGTTATAAAAAATGTTTTTAATTATTAAATAAAAAGTTATAAAAATGTTTTTAATTATTTAATAAAAAGTTATAAAAAATGTTTTTAATTATTTAATAAAATGTTATAAAAAATGTTTTTAATTATTTAATAAAATGTTATAAAAAATGTTTTTAATTATTTAATAAAAAGTTATAAAAATGTTTTTAATTATTTAATAAAAAGTTATAAAACAATGTTTTTATTTATTTAATAAAAAGTTATAAAAAATGTTTTTAATTATTTAATAAAAAGTTATAGAAAATGTTTTTAATTATTCAATAAAAAGTTATAAAAAATGTTTTTAATTATTTAATAAAATGTTATAAAAAATGTTTTTAATTATTTAATAAAATGTTATAAAAAATGTTTTTAATTATTTAATAAAATGTTATAAAAAATGTTTTTAATTATTTAATAAAAAGTTATAAAAAATGTTTTTAATTATTTAATAAAATGTTATAAAAAATGTTTTTAATTATTTAATAAAATGTTATAAAAAATGTTTTTAATTATTTAATAAAAGGTTATAAAAATGTTTTCAATTATTTAATAAAATGTTATAAAAAATGTTTTTAATTATTTAATAAAAAGTTATAAAAAATGTTTTTAATTATTTAATAAAATGTTATAAAAAATGTTTTTAATTATTTAATAAAATGTTATAAAAAATGTTTTTAATTATTAAATAAAATGTTATAAAAACTGTTTTTAATTATTTAATAAAATGTTATAAACATGTTTTAATTATTTAATAAAAAGTTATAAAAATGTTTTTAATTATTTAATAAAAAGTTATAAAAATGTTTTTAATTATTTAATAAAATGTTATAAAAAATGTTTTTAATTATTTAATAAAATGTTATAAAAAATGTTTTTAATTATTTAATAAAAAGTTATAAAAATGTTTTCAATTATTTAATAAAATGTTATAAAAAATGTTTTTAATTATTTAATAAAAAGTTATAAAAAAATGTTTTTAATTATTTAATAAAAAGTTATAAAAAATGTTTTTAATTATTTAATAAAAAGTTATAAAAAAATGTTTTTAATTATTTAATAAAATGTTATAAAAAATGTTTTTAATTATTTAATAAAAAGTTATAGAAAATGTTTTTAATTATTTAATAAAAAGTTATAAAAATGTTTTTAATTATTTAATAAAAAGTTATAAAAAAATGTTTTAAATAATTTAATAAAAAGTTATAAAAAAATGCTTTTAATTATTTAATAAAAAGTTATAAAAAATGTTTTTAATTATTTAATAAAATGTTATAAAAAATGTTTTTAATTATTTAATAAAAAGTTATAGAAAATGTTTTTAATTATTCAATAAAAAGTTATAAAAAAATGTTTTTAATTATTTACTAAAAAGTTATAAAAAAATGTTTTAAATTATTTAATAAAAAGTTATAAAAATGTTTTTAATTATTTAATAAAATGTTATAAAAAATGGTATTAATTATTTAATAAAATGTTATAAAAAATGTTTTTAATTATTAAATAAAAAGTTATAAAAAATGTTTTTAATTATTTAATAAAAAGTTATAAAAAATGTTTTTAATTATTTAATAAAATGTTATAAAAAATGTTTTTAATTATTAAATAAAATGTTATAAAAAATGTTTTTAATTATTTAATAAAAAGTTATAAAAATGTTTTTAATTATTTAATAAAATGTTATAAAAAATGTTTTTAATTATTTAATAAAATGTTATAAAAAATGTTTTTAATTATTTAATAAAATGTTATAAAAAATGTTTTTAATTATTTAATAAAAAGTTATAAAAATGTTTTTAATTATTTAATAAAAAGTTATAAAAAATGTTTTTAATTATTTAATAAAATGTTATAAAAAATGTTTTTAATTATTTAATAAAATGTTATAAAAAATGTTTTTAATTATTTAATAAAATGTTATACAAAATGTTTTCAATTATTTAATAAACTGTTATAAAAAATGTTTTTAATTATTTAATAAAAAGTTATAAAAAATGTTTTTAATTATTTAATAAAATGTTATAAAAAATGTTTTTAATTATTTAATAAAAATTTATAAAAAATGTTTTTAATTATTTAATAAAAAGTTATAAAAATGTTTTTAATTATTTAATAAAAAGTTATAAAAAATGTTTTTAATTATTTAATAAAATGTTATAAAAAATGTTTTTAATTATTTAATAAAATGTTATAAAAAATGTTTTTAATTATTTAATAAAAAGTTATAAAAATGTTTTCAATTATTTAATAAAATGTTATAAAAAATGTTTTTAATTATTTAATAAAAAGTTATAAAAAATGTTTTTAATTATTTAATAAAATGTTATAAAAAATGTTTTTAATTATTTAATAAAATGTTATAAAAAATGTTTTTAATTATTAAATAAAATGTTATAAAAACTGTTTTTAATTATTTAATAAAATGTTATAAACATGTTTTAATTATTTAATAAAAAGTTATAAAAATGTTTTTAATTATTTAATAAAAAGTTATAAAAATGTTTTTAATTATTTAATAAAATGTTATAAAAAATGTTTTTAATTATTTAATAAAATGATATAAAAAATGTTTTTAATTATTTAATAAAAAGTTATAAAAATGTTTTCAATTATTTAATAAAATGTTATAAAAAATGTTTTTAATTATATAATAAAAAGTTATAAAAAATGTTTTTAATTATTTAATAAAATGTTATAAAAATGTTTTTAATTATTTAATATAAAAGTTATAAAAAATGTTTTTAATTATTTAATAAAATGTTATAAAAAATGTTTTTAATTATTCAATAAAAAGTTATAAAAAAATGTTTTTAATTATTTACTAAAAAGTTATAAAAAAATGTTTTAAATTATTTAATAAAAAGTTATAAAAATGTTTTTAATTATTTAATAAAATGTTATAAAAAATGGTATTAATTATTTAATAAAATGTTATAAAAAATGTTTTTAATTATTAAATAAAAAGTTATAAAAAATGTTTTTAATTATTTAATAAAAAGTTATAAAAAATGTTTTTAATTATTTAATAAAATGTTATAAAAAATGTTTTTAATTATTAAATAAAATGTTATAAAAAATGTTTTTAATTATTTAATAAAAAGTTATAAAAATGTTTTTAATTATTTAATAAAATGTTATAAAAAATGTTTTTAATTATTTAATAAAATGTTATAAAAAATGTTTTTAATTATTTAAAAAAAGTTTTAAAAAATGTTTTTAATTATTTAATAAAATGTTATAAAAAATGTTTTTAATTATTTAATAAAATGTTATAAAAAATGTTTTTAATTATTTAATAAAATGTTATAAAACATGTTTTTAATTATTAAATAAAAAGTTATAAAAATGTTTTTATTTATTTAATAAAAAGTTATAAAAAATGTTTTTAATTATTTAATAAAAAGTTATAGAAAATGTTTTTAATTATTCAATAAAAAGTTATAAAAAAATGTTTTTAATTATTTAATAAAAAGTTATAAAAATGTTTTTAATTATTTAATAAAATGTTATAAAAAATGTTTTTAATTATTTAATAAAATGTTATAAAAAATGTTTTTAATTATTTAATAAAATGTTATAAAAAATGTTTTTAATTATTAAATAAAAAGTTATAAAAATGTTTTTAATTATTTAATAAAAAGTTATAAAAAATGTTTTTAATTATTTAATAAAATGTTATAAAAAATGTTTTTAATTATTTAATAAAATGTTATAAAAAATGTTTTTAATTATTTAATAAAAAGTTATAAAAATGTTTTTAATTATTTAATAAAAAGTTATAAAACAATGTTTTTATTTATTTAATAAAAAGTTATAAAAAATGTTTTTAATTATTTAATAAAAAGTTATAGAAAATGTTTTTAATTATTCAATAAAAAGTTATAAAAAAATGTTTTTAATTATTTAATAAAAAGTTATAAAAAATGTTTTTAATTATTTAATAAAATGTTATGAAAAATGTTTTTAATTATTTAATAAAATGTTATAAAAAATGTTTTTAATTATTTAATAAAAAGTTATAAAAAATGTTTTTAATTATTTAATAAAATGTTATAAAAAATGTTTTTAATTATTTAATAAAATGTTATAAAAAATGTTTTTAATTATTTAATAAAATGTTATAAAAAATGTTTTTAATTATTTAATAAAATGTTATAAAAAATGTTTTTAATTATTTAATAAAATGTTATAAAAAATGTTTTTAATTATTTAATAAAATGTTATAAAAAATGTTTTTAATTATTTAATAAAATGTTATAAAAAATGTTTTTAATTATTAAATAAAAAGTTATAAAAATGTTTTTATTCATTTAATAAAAAGTTATAAAAAATGTTTTTAATTATTTAATAAAAAGTTATAGAAAATGTTTTTAATTATTCAATGAAAAGTTATAAAAAATGTTTTTAATTATTTAATAAAAAGTTATAAAAAATGTTTTTAATTATTTAATAAAATGTTATAAAAAATGTTTTTAATTATTTAATAAAATGTTATAAAAAATGTTTTTAATTATTTAATAAAAAGTTATAAAAAATGTTTTTAATTATTTAATAAAATGTTATAAAAAATGTTTTTAATTATTTAATAAAATGTTATAAAAAATGTTTTTAATTATTTAATAAAATGTTATAAAAAATGTTTTTAATTATTTAATAAAAAGTTATAAAAAATGTTTTTAATTATTTAATAAAATGTTATAAAAAATGTTTTTAATTATTTAATAAAATGTTATAAAAAATGTTTTTAATTATTTAATAAAAGGTTATAAAAATGTTTTCAATTATTTAATAAAATGTTATAAAAAATGTTTTTAATTATTTAATAAAAAGTTATAAAAAATGTTTTTAATTATTTAATAAAATGTTATAAAAAATGTTTTTAATTATTTAATAAAATGTTATAAAAAATGTTTTTAATTATTAAATAAAATGTTATAAAAACTGTTTTTAATTATTTAATAAAATGTTATAAACATGTTTTAATTATTTAATAAAAAGTTATAAAAATGTTTTTAATTATTTAATAAAAAGTTATAAAAATGTTTTTAATTATTTAATAAAATGTTATAAAAAATGTTTTTAATTATTTAATAAAATGTTATAAAAAATGTTTTTAATTATTTAATAAAAAGTTATAAAAATGTTTTCAATTATTTAATAAAATGTTATAAAAAATGTTTTTAATTATTTAATAAAAAGTTATAAAAAAATGTTTTTAATTATTTAATAAAAAGTTATAAAAAATGTTTTTAATTATTTAATAAAAAGTTATAAAAAAATGTTTTTAATTATTTAATAAAATGTTATAAAAAATGTTTTTAATTATTTAATAAAAAGTTATAGAAAATGTTTTTAATTATTTAATAAAAAGTTATAAAAATGTTTTTAATTATTTAATAAAAAGTTATAAAAAAATGTTTTAAATAATTTAATAAAAAGTTATAAAAAAATGCTTTTAATTATTTAATAAAAAGTTATAAAAAATGTTTTTAATTATTTAATAAAATGTTATAAAAAATGTTTTTAATTATTTAATAAAAAGTTATAAAAAATGTTTTTAATTATTTAATAAAAAGTTATAAAAAATGTTTTTAATTATTTAATAAAATGTTATAAAAAATGTTTTTAATTATTAAATAAAATGTTATAAAAAATGTTTTTAATTATTTAATAAAAAGTTATAAAAATGTTTTTAATTATTTAATAAAATGTTATAAAAAATGTTTTTAATTATTTAATAAAATGTTATAAAAAATGTTTTTAATTATTTAAAAAAAGTTTTAAAAAATGTTTTTAATTATTTAATAAAATGTTATAAAAAATGTTTTTAATTATTTAATAAAATGTTATAAAAAATGTTTTTAATTATTTAATAAAATGTTATAAAACATGTTTTTAATTATTAAATAAAAAGTTATAAAAATGTTTTTATTTATTTAATAAAAAGTTATAAAAAATGTTTTTAATTATTTAATAAAAAGTTATAGAAAATGTTTTTAATTATTCAATAAAAAGTTATAAAAAAATGTTTTTAATTATTTAATAAAAAGTTATAAAAATGTTTTTAATTATTTAATAAAATGTTATAAAAAATGTTTTTAATTATTTAATAAAATGTTATAAAAAATGTTTTTAATTATTTAATAAAATGTTATAAAAAATGTTTTTAATTATTAAATAAAAAGTTATAAAAATGTTTTTAATTATTTAATAAAAAGTTATAAAAAATGTTTTTAATTATTTAATAAAATGTTATAAAAAATGTTTTTAATTATTTAATAAAATGTTATAAAAAATGTTTTTAATTATTTAATAAAAAGTTATAAAAATGTTTTTAATTATTTAATAAAAAGTTATAAAACAATGTTTTTATTTATTTAATAAAAAGTTATAAAAAATGTTTTTAATTATTTAATAAAAAGTTATAGAAAATGTTTTTAATTATTCAATAAAAAGTTATAAAAAAATGTTTTTAATTATTTAATAAAAAGTTATAAAAAATGTTTTTAATTATTTAATAAAATGTTATGAAAAATGTTTTTAATTATTTAATAAAATGTTATAAAAAATGTTTTTAATTATTTAATAAAAAGTTATAAAAAATGTTTTTAATTATTTAATAAAATGTTATAAAAAATGTTTTTAATTATTTAATAAAATGTTATAAAAAATGTTTTTAATTATTTAATAAAATGTTATAAAAAATGTTTTTAATTATTTAATAAAATGTTATAAAAAATGTTTTTAATTATTTAATAAAATGTTATAAAAAATGTTTTTAATTATTTAATAAAATGTTATAAAAAATGTTTTTAATTATTTAATAAAATGTTATAAAAAATGTTTTTAATTATTAAATAAAAAGTTATAAAAATGTTTTTATTCATTTAATAAAAAGTTATAAAAAATGTTTTTAATTATTTAATAAAAAGTTATAGAAAATGTTTTTAATTATTCAATGAAAAGTTATAAAAAATGTTTTTAATTATTTAATAAAAAGTTATAAAAAATGTTTTTAATTATTTAATAAAATGTTATAAAAAATGTTTTTAATTATTTAATAAAATGTTATAAAAAATGTTTTTAATTATTTAATAAAAAGTTATAAAAAATGTTTTTAATTATTTAATAAAATGTTATAAAAAATGTTTTTAATTATTTAATAAAATGTTATAAAAAATGTTTTTAATTATTTAATAAAATGTTATAAAAAATGTTTTTAATTATTTAATAAAAAGTTATAAAAAATGTTTTTAATTATTTAATAAAATGTTATAAAAAATGTTTTTAATTATTTAATAAAATGTTATAAAAAATGTTTTTAATTATTTAATAAAAGGTTATAAAAATGTTTTCAATTATTTAATAAAATGTTATAAAAAATGTTTTTAATTATTTAATAAAAAGTTATAAAAAATGTTTTTAATTATTTAATAAAATGTTATAAAAAATGTTTTTAATTATTTAATAAAATGTTATAAAAAATGTTTTTAATTATTAAATAAAATGTTATAAAAACTGTTTTTAATTATTTAATAAAATGTTATAAACATGTTTTAATTATTTAATAAAAAGTTATAAAAATGTTTTTAATTATTTAATAAAAAGTTATAAAAATGTTTTTAATTATTTAATAAAATGTTATAAAAAATGTTTTTAATTATTTAATAAAATGTTATAAAAAATGTTTTTAATTATTTAATAAAAAGTTATAAAAATGTTTTCAATTATTTAATAAAATGTTATAAAAAATGTTTTTAATTATTTAATAAAAAGTTATAAAAAAATGTTTTTAATTATTTAATAAAAAGTTATAAAAAATGTTTTTAATTATTTAATAAAAAGTTATAAAAAAATGTTTTTAATTATTTAATAAAATGTTATAAAAAATGTTTTTAATTATTTAATAAAAAGTTATAGAAAATGTTTTTAATTATTTAATAAAAAGTTATAAAAATGTTTTTAATTATTTAATAAAAAGTTATAAAAAAATGTTTTAAATAATTTAATAAAAAGTTATAAAAAAATGCTTTTAATTATTTAATAAAAAGTTATAAAAAATGTTTTTAATTATTTAATAAAATGTTATAAAAAATGTTTTTAATTATTTAATAAAAAGTTATAGAAAATGTTTTTAATTATTCAATAAAAAGTTATAAAAAAATGTTTTTAATTATTTACTAAAAAGTTATAAAAAAATGTTTTAAATTATTTAATAAAAAGTTATAAAAATGTTTTTAATTATTTAATAAAATGTTATAAAAAATGGTATTAATTATTTAATAAAATGTTATAAAAAATGTTTTTAATTATTAAATAAAAAGTTATAAAAAATGTTTTTAATTATTTAATAAAAAGTTATAAAAAATGTTTTTAATTATTTAATAAAATGTTATAAAAAATGTTTTTAATTATTAAATAAAATGTTATAAAAAATGTTTTTAATTATTTAATAAAAAGTTATAAAAATGTTTTTAATTATTTAATAAAATGTTATAAAAAATGTTTTTAATTATTTAATAAAATGTTATAAAAAATGTTTTTAATTATTTAATAAAATGTTATAAAAAATGTTTTTAATTATTTAATAAAAAGTTATAAAAATGTTTTTAATTATTTAATAAAAAGTTATAAAAAATGTTTTTAATTATTTAATAAAATGTTATAAAAAATGTTTTTAATTATTTAATAAAATGTTATAAAAAATGTTTTTAATTATTTAATAAAATGTTATACAAAATGTTTTCAATTATTTAATAAACTGTTATAAAAAATGTTTTTAATTATTTAATAAAAAGTTATAAAAAATGTTTTTAATTATTTAATAAAATGTTATAAAAAATGTTTTTAATTATTTAATAAAAATTTATAAAAAATGTTTTTAATTATTTAATAAAAAGTTATAAAAATGTTTTTAATTATTTAATAAAAAGTTATAAAAAATGTTTTTAATTATTTAATAAAATGTTATAAAAAATGTTTTTAATTATTTAATAAAATGTTATAAAAAATGTTTTTAATTATTTAATAAAAAGTTATAAAAATGTTTTCAATTATTTAATAAAATGTTATAAAAAATGTTTTTAATTATTTAATAAAAAGTTATAAAAAATGTTTTTAATTATTTAATAAAATGTTATAAAAAATGTTTTTAATTATTTAATAAAATGTTATAAAAAATGTTTTTAATTATTAAATAAAATGTTATAAAAACTGTTTTTAATTATTTAATAAAATGTTATAAACATGTTTTAATTATTTAATAAAAAGTTATAAAAATGTTTTTAATTATTTAATAAAAAGTTATAAAAATGTTTTTAATTATTTAATAAAATGTTATAAAAAATGTTTTTAATTATTTAATAAAATGATATAAAAAATGTTTTTAATTATTTAATAAAAAGTTATAAAAATGTTTTCAATTATTTAATAAAATGTTATAAAAAATGTTTTTAATTATATAATAAAAAGTTATAAAAAATGTTTTTAATTATTTAATAAAATGTTATAAAAATGTTTTTAATTATTTAATATAAAAGTTATAAAAAATGTTTTTAATTATTTAATAAAATGTTATAAAAAATGTTTTTAATTATTCAATAAAAAGTTATAAAAAAATGTTTTTAATTATTTACTAAAAAGTTATAAAAAAATGTTTTAAATTATTTAATAAAAAGTTATAAAAATGTTTTTAATTATTTAATAAAATGTTATAAAAAATGGTATTAATTATTTAATAAAATGTTATAAAAAATGTTTTTAATTATTAAATAAAAAGTTATAAAAAATGTTTTTAATTATTTAATAAAAAGTTATAAAAAATGTTTTTAATTATTTAATAAAATGTTATAAAAAATGTTTTTAATTATTAAATAAAATGTTATAAAAAATGTTTTTAATTATTTAATAAAAAGTTATAAAAATGTTTTTAATTATTTAATAAAATGTTATAAAAAATGTTTTTAATTATTTAATAAAATGTTATAAAAAATGTTTTTAATTATTTAAAAAAAGTTTTAAAAAATGTTTTTAATTATTTAATAAAATGTTATAAAAAATGTTTTTAATTATTTAATAAAATGTTATAAAAAATGTTTTTAATTATTTAATAAAATGTTATAAAACATGTTTTTAATTATTAAATAAAAAGTTATAAAAATGTTTTTATTTATTTAATAAAAAGTTATAAAAAATGTTTTTAATTATTTAATAAAAAGTTATAGAAAATGTTTTTAATTATTCAATAAAAAGTTATAAAAAAATGTTTTTAATTATTTAATAAAAAGTTATAAAAATGTTTTTAATTATTTAATAAAATGTTATAAAAAATGTTTTTAATTATTTAATAAAATGTTATAAAAAATGTTTTTAATTATTTAATAAAATGTTATAAAAAATGTTTTTAATTATTAAATAAAAAGTTATAAAAATGTTTTTAATTATTTAATAAAAAGTTATAAAAAATGTTTTTAATTATTTAATAAAATGTTATAAAAAATGTTTTTAATTATTTAATAAAATGTTATAAAAAATGTTTTTAATTATTTAATAAAAAGTTATAAAAATGTTTTTAATTATTTAATAAAAAGTTATAAAACAATGTTTTTATTTATTTAATAAAAAGTTATAAAAAATGTTTTTAATTATTTAATAAAAAGTTATAGAAAATGTTTTTAATTATTCAATAAAAAGTTATAAAAAAATGTTTTTAATTATTTAATAAAAAGTTATAAAAAATGTTTTTAATTATTTAATAAAATGTTATGAAAAATGTTTTTAATTATTTAATAAAATGTTATAAAAAATGTTTTTAATTATTTAATAAAAAGTTATAAAAAATGTTTTTAATTATTTAATAAAATGTTATAAAAAATGTTTTTAATTATTTAATAAAATGTTATAAAAAATGTTTTTAATTATTTAATAAAATGTTATAAAAAATGTTTTTAATTATTTAATAAAATGTTATAAAAAATGTTTTTAATTATTTAATAAAATGTTATAAAAAATGTTTTTAATTATTTAATAAAATGTTATAAAAAATGTTTTTAATTATTTAATAAAATGTTATAAAAAATGTTTTTAATTATTAAATAAAAAGTTATAAAAATGTTTTTATTCATTTAATAAAAAGTTATAAAAAATGTTTTTAATTATTTAATAAAAAGTTATAGAAAATGTTTTTAATTATTCAATGAAAAGTTATAAAAAATGTTTTTAATTATTTAATAAAAAGTTATAAAAAATGTTTTTAATTATTTAATAAAATGTTATAAAAAATGTTTTTAATTATTTAATAAAATGTTATAAAAAATGTTTTTAATTATTTAATAAAAAGTTATAAAAAATGTTTTTAATTATTTAATAAAATGTTATAAAAAATGTTTTTAATTATTTAATAAAATGTTATAAAAAATGTTTTTAATTATTTAATAAAATGTTATAAAAAATGTTTTTAATTATTTAATAAAAAGTTAAAAAAAATGTTTTTAATTATTTAATAAAATGTTATAAAAAATGTTTTTAATTATTTAATAAAATGTTATAAAAAATGTTTTTAATTATTTAATAAAAGGTTATAAAAATGTTTTCAATTATTTAATAAAATGTTATAAAAAATGTTTTTAATTATTTAATAAAAAGTTATAAAAAATGTTTTTAATTATTTAATAAAATGTTATAAAAAATGTTTTTAATTATTTAATAAAATGTTATAAAAAATGTTTTTAATTATTAAATAAAATGTTATAAAAACTGTTTTTAATTATTTAATAAAATGTTATAAACATGTTTTAATTATTTAATAAAAAGTTATAAAAATGTTTTTAATTATTTAATAAAAAGTTATAAAAATGTTTTTAATTATTTAATAAAATGTTATAAAAAATGTTTTTAATTATTTAATAAAATGTTATAAAAAATGTTTTTAATTATTTAATAAAAAGTTATAAAAATGTTTTCAATTATTTAATAAAATGTTATAAAAAATGTTTTTAATTATTTAATAAAAAGTTATAAAAAAATGTTTTTAATTATTTAATAAAAAGTTATAAAAAATGTTTTTAATTATTTAATAAAAAGTTATAAAAAAATGTTTTTAATTATTTAATAAAATGTTATAAAAAATGTTTTTAATTATTTAATAAAAAGTTATAGAAAATGTTTTTAATTATTTAATAAAAAGTTATAAAAATGTTTTTAATTATTTAATAAAAAGTTATAAAAAAATGTTTTAAATAATTTAATAAAAAGTTATAAAAAAATGCTTTTAATTATTTAATAAAAAGTTATAAAAAATGTTTTTAATTATTTAATAAAATGTTATAAAAAATGTTTTTAATTATTTAATAAAAAGTTATAAAAAATGTTTTTAATTATTTAATAAAAAGTTATAAAAAATGTTTTTAATTATTTAATAAAATGTTATAAAAAATGTTTTTAATTATTAAATAAAATGTTATAAAAAATGTTTTTAATTATTTAATAAAAAGTTATAAAAATGTTTTTAATTATTTAATAAAATGTTATAAAAAATGTTTTTAATTATTTAATAAAATGTTATAAAAAATGTTTTTAATTATTTAAAAAAAGTTTTAAAAAATGTTTTTAATTATTTAATAAAATGTTATAAAAAATGTTTTTAATTATTTAATAAAATGTTATAAAAAATGTTTTTAATTATTTAATAAAATGTTATAAAACATGTTTTTAATTATTAAATAAAAAGTTATAAAAATGTTTTTATTTATTTAATAAAAAGTTATAAAAAATGTTTTTAATTATTTAATAAAAAGTTATAGAAAATGTTTTTAATTATTCAATAAAAAGTTATAAAAAAATGTTTTTAATTATTTAATAAAAAGTTATAAAAATGTTTTTAATTATTTAATAAAATGTTATAAAAAATGTTTTTAATTATTTAATAAAATGTTATAAAAAATGTTTTTAATTATTTAATAAAATGTTATAAAAAATGTTTTTAATTATTAAATAAAAAGTTATAAAAATGTTTTTAATTATTTAATAAAAAGTTATAAAAAATGTTTTTAATTATTTAATAAAATGTTATAAAAAATGTTTTTAATTATTTAATAAAATGTTATAAAAAATGTTTTTAATTATTTAATAAAAAGTTATAAAAATGTTTTTAATTATTTAATAAAAAGTTATAAAACAATGTTTTTATTTATTTAATAAAAAGTTATAAAAAATGTTTTTAATTATTTAATAAAAAGTTATAGAAAATGTTTTTAATTATTCAATAAAAAGTTATAAAAAAATGTTTTTAATTATTTAATAAAAAGTTATAAAAAATGTTTTTAATTATTTAATAAAATGTTATGAAAAATGTTTTTAATTATTTAATAAAATGTTATAAAAAATGTTTTTAATTATTTAATAAAAAGTTATAAAAAATGTTTTTAATTATTTAATAAAATGTTATAAAAAATGTTTTTAATTATTTAATAAAATGTTATAAAAAATGTTTTTAATTATTTAATAAAATGTTATAAAAAATGTTTTTAATTATTTAATAAAATGTTATAAAAAATGTTTTTAATTATTTAATAAAATGTTATAAAAAATGTTTTTAATTATTTAATAAAATGTTATAAAAAATGTTTTTAATTATTTAATAAAATGTTATAAAAAATGTTTTTAATTATTAAATAAAAAGTTATAAAAATGTTTTTATTCATTTAATAAAAAGTTATAAAAAATGTTTTTAATTATTTAATAAAAAGTTATAGAAAATGTTTTTAATTATTCAATGAAAAGTTATAAAAAATGTTTTTAATTATTTAATAAAAAGTTATAAAAAATGTTTTTAATTATTTAATAAAATGTTATAAAAAATGTTTTTAATTATTTAATAAAATGTTATAAAAAATGTTTTTAATTATTTAATAAAAAGTTATAAAAAATGTTTTTAATTATTTAATAAAATGTTATAAAAAATGTTTTTAATTATTTAATAAAATGTTATAAAAAATGTTTTTAATTATTTAATAAAATGTTATAAAAAATGTTTTTAATTATTTAATAAAAAGTTATAAAAAATGTTTTTAATTATTTAATAAAATGTTATAAAAAATGTTTTTAATTATTTAATAAAATGTTATAAAAAATGTTTTTAATTATTTAATAAAAGGTTATAAAAATGTTTTCAATTATTTAATAAAATGTTATAAAAAATGTTTTTAATTATTTAATAAAAAGTTATAAAAAATGTTTTTAATTATTTAATAAAATGTTATAAAAAATGTTTTTAATTATTTAATAAAATGTTATAAAAAATGTTTTTAATTATTAAATAAAATGTTATAAAAACTGTTTTTAATTATTTAATAAAATGTTATAAACATGTTTTAATTATTTAATAAAAAGTTATAAAAATGTTTTTAATTATTTAATAAAAAGTTATAAAAATGTTTTTAATTATTTAATAAAATGTTATAAAAAATGTTTTTAATTATTTAATAAAATGTTATAAAAAATGTTTTTAATTATTTAATAAAAAGTTATAAAAATGTTTTCAATTATTTAATAAAATGTTATAAAAAATGTTTTTAATTATTTAATAAAAAGTTATAAAAAAATGTTTTTAATTATTTAATAAAAAGTTATAAAAAATGTTTTTAATTATTTAATAAAAAGTTATAAAAAAATGTTTTTAATTATTTAATAAAATGTTATAAAAAATGTTTTTAATTATTTAATAAAAAGTTATAGAAAATGTTTTTAATTATTTAATAAAAAGTTATAAAAATGTTTTTAATTATTTAATAAAAAGTTATAAAAAAATGTTTTAAATAATTTAATAAAAAGTTATAAAAAAATGCTTTTAATTATTTAATAAAAAGTTATAAAAAATGTTTTTAATTATTTAATAAAATGTTATAAAAAATGTTTTTAATTATTTAATAAAAAGTTATAGAAAATGTTTTTAATTATTCAATAAAAAGTTATAAAAAAATGTTTTTAATTATTTACTAAAAAGTTATAAAAAAATGTTTTAAATTATTTAATAAAAAGTTATAAAAATGTTTTTAATTATTTAATAAAATGTTATAAAAAATGGTATTAATTATTTAATAAAATGTTATAAAAAATGTTTTTAATTATTAAATAAAAAGTTATAAAAAATGTTTTTAATTATTTAATAAAAAGTTATAAAAAATGTTTTTAATTATTTAATAAAATGTTATAAAAAATGTTTTTAATTATTAAATAAAATGTTATAAAAAATGTTTTTAATTATTTAATAAAAAGTTATAAAAATGTTTTTAATTATTTAATAAAATGTTATAAAAAATGTTTTTAATTATTTAATAAAATGTTATAAAAAATGTTTTTAATTATTTAATAAAATGTTATAAAAAATGTTTTTAATTATTTAATAAAAAGTTATAAAAATGTTTTTAATTATTTAATAAAAAGTTATAAAAAATGTTTTTAATTATTTAATAAAATGTTATAAAAAATGTTTTTAATTATTTAATAAAATGTTATAAAAAATGTTTTTAATTATTTAATAAAATGTTATACAAAATGTTTTCAATTATTTAATAAACTGTTATAAAAAATGTTTTTAATTATTTAATAAAAAGTTATAAAAAATGTTTTTAATTATTTAATAAAATGTTATAAAAAATGTTTTTAATTATTTAATAAAAATTTATAAAAAATGTTTTTAATTATTTAATAAAAAGTTATAAAAATGTTTTTAATTATTTAATAAAAAGTTATAAAAAATGTTTTTAATTATTTAATAAAATGTTATAAAAAATGTTTTTAATTATTTAATAAAATGTTATAAAAAATGTTTTTAATTATTTAATAAAAAGTTATAAAAATGTTTTCAATTATTTAATAAAATGTTATAAAAAATGTTTTTAATTATTTAATAAAAAGTTATAAAAAATGTTTTTAATTATTTAATAAAATGTTATAAAAAATGTTTTTAATTATTTAATAAAATGTTATAAAAAATGTTTTTAATTATTAAATAAAATGTTATAAAAACTGTTTTTAATTATTTAATAAAATGTTATAAACATGTTTTAATTATTTAATAAAAAGTTATAAAAATGTTTTTAATTATTTAATAAAAAGTTATAAAAATGTTTTTAATTATTTAATAAAATGTTATAAAAAATGTTTTTAATTATTTAATAAAATGATATAAAAAATGTTTTTAATTATTTAATAAAAAGTTATAAAAATGTTTTCAATTATTTAATAAAATGTTATAAAAAATGTTTTTAATTATATAATAAAAAGTTATAAAAAATGTTTTTAATTATTTAATAAAATGTTATAAAAATGTTTTTAATTATTTAATATAAAAGTTATAAAAAATGTTTTTAATTATTTAATAAAATGTTATAAAAAATGTTTTTAATTATTCAATAAAAAGTTATAAAAAAATGTTTTTAATTATTTACTAAAAAGTTATAAAAAAATGTTTTAAATTATTTAATAAAAAGTTATAAAAATGTTTTTAATTATTTAATAAAATGTTATAAAAAATGGTATTAATTATTTAATAAAATGTTATAAAAAATGTTTTTAATTATTAAATAAAAAGTTATAAAAAATGTTTTTAATTATTTAATAAAAAGTTATAAAAAATGTTTTTAATTATTTAATAAAATGTTATAAAAAATGTTTTTAATTATTAAATAAAATGTTATAAAAAATGTTTTTACTTATTTAATAAAAAGTTATAAAAATGTTTTTAATTATTTAATAAAATGTTATAAAAAATGTTTTTAATTATTTAATAAAATGTTATAAAAAATGTTTTTAATTATTTAATAAAAAGTTATAAAAAATGTTTTTAATTATTTAATAAAATGTTATAAAAAATGTTTTTAATTATTTAATAAAATGTTATAAAAAATGTTTTTAATTATTTAATAAAATGTTATAAAAAATGTTTTTAATTATTTAATAAAAAGTTATAAAAAATGTTTTTAATTATTTAATAAAATGTTATAAAAAATGTTTTTAATTATTTAATAAAATGTTATAAAAAATGTTTTTAATTATTTAATAAAAGGTTATAAAAATGTTTTCAATTATTTAATAAAATGTTATAAAAAATGTTTTTAATTATTTAATAAAAAGTTATAAAAAATGTTTTTAATTATTTAATAAAATGTTATAAAAAATGTTTTTAATTATTTAATAAAATGTTATAAAAAATGTTTTTAATTATTAAATAAAATGTTATAAAAACTGTTTTTAATTATTTAATAAAATGTTATAAACATGTTTTAATTATTTAATAAAAAGTTATAAAAATGTTTTTAATTATTTAATAAAAAGTTATAAAAATGTTTTTAATTATTTAATAAAATGTTATAAAAAATGTTTTTAATTATTTAATAAAATGTTATAAAAAATGTTTTTAATTATTTAATAAAAAGTTATAAAAATGTTTTCAATTATTTAATAAAATGTTATAAAAAATGTTTTTAATTATTTAATAAAAAGTTATAAAAAAATGTTTTTAATTATTTAATAAAAAGTTATAAAAAATGTTTTTAATTATTTAATAAAAAGTTATAAAAAAATGTTTTTAATTATTTAATAAAATGTTATAAAAAATGTTTTTAATTATTTAATAAAAAGTTATAGAAAATGTTTTTAATTATTTAATAAAAAGTTATAAAAATGTTTTTAATTATTTAATAAAAAGTTATAAAAAAATGTTTTAAATAATTTAATAAAAAGTTATAAAAAAATGCTTTTAATTATTTAATAAAAAGTTATAAAAAATGTTTTTAATTATTTAATAAAATGTTATAAAAAATGTTTTTAATTATTTAATAAAAAGTTATAGAAAATGTTTTTAATTATTCAATAAAAAGTTATAAAAAAATGTTTTTAATTATTTACTAAAAAGTTATAAAAAAATGTTTTAAATTATTTAATAAAAAGTTATAAAAATGTTTTTAATTATTTAATAAAATGTTATAAAAAATGGTATTAATTATTTAATAAAATGTTATAAAAAATGTTTTTAATTATTAAATAAAAAGTTATAAAAAATGTTTTTAATTATTTAATAAAAAGTTATAAAAAATGTTTTTAATTATTTAATAAAATGTTATAAAAAATGTTTTTAATTATTAAATAAAATGTTATAAAAAATGTTTTTAATTATTTAATAAAAAGTTATAAAAATGTTTTTAATTATTTAATAAAATGTTATAAAAAATGTTTTTAATTATTTAATAAAATGTTATAAAAAATGTTTTTAATTATTTAATAAAATGTTATAAAAAATGTTTTTAATTATTTAATAAAAAGTTATAAAAATGTTTTTAATTATTTAATAAAAAGTTATAAAAAATGTTTTTAATTATTTAATAAAATGTTATAAAAAATGTTTTTAATTATTTAATAAAATGTTATAAAAAATGTTTTTAATTATTTAATAAAATGTTATACAAAATGTTTTCAATTATTTAATAAACTGTTATAAAAAATGTTTTTAATTATTTAATAAAAAGTTATAAAAAATGTTTTTAATTATTTAATAAAATGTTATAAAAAATGTTTTTAATTATTTAATAAAAATTTATAAAAAATGTTTTTAATTATTTAATAAAAAGTTATAAAAATGTTTTTAATTATTTAATAAAAAGTTATAAAAAATGTTTTTAATTATTTAATAAAATGTTATAAAAAATGTTTTTAATTATTTAATAAAATGTTATAAAAAATGTTTTTAATTATTTAATAAAAAGTTATAAAAATGTTTTCAATTATTTAATAAAATGTTATAAAAAATGTTTTTAATTATTTAATAAAAAGTTATAAAAAATGTTTTTAATTATTTAATAAAATGTTATAAAAAATGTTTTTAATTATTTAATAAAATGTTATAAAAAATGTTTTTAATTATTAAATAAAATGTTATAAAAACTGTTTTTAATTATTTAATAAAATGTTATAAACATGTTTTAATTATTTAATAAAAAGTTATAAAAATGTTTTTAATTATTTAATAAAAAGTTATAAAAATGTTTTTAATTATTTAATAAAATGTTATAAAAAATGTTTTTAATTATTTAATAAAATGATATAAAAAATGTTTTTAATTATTTAATAAAAAGTTATAAAAATGTTTTCAATTATTTAATAAAATGTTATAAAAAATGTTTTTAATTATATAATAAAAAGTTATAAAAAATGTTTTTAATTATTTAATAAAATGTTATAAAAATGTTTTTAATTATTTAATATAAAAGTTATAAAAAATGTTTTTAATTATTTAATAAAATGTTATAAAAAATGTTTTTAATTATTTAATAAAATGTTATAAAAAATGTTTTTAATTATTTAATAAAATGTTATAAAAAATGTTTTTAATTATTAAATAAACAGTTATAAAAATGTTTTTAATTATTTAATAAAAAGTTATAGAAAATGTTTTTAATTATTTAATAAAATGTTATATAAAATGTTTTTAATTATTTAATAAAATGTTATAAAAAATGTTTTTAATTATTAAATAAAAAGTAATAAAAATGTTTTTAATTATTTAATAAAAAGTTATAAAAAATGTTTTTAATTATTTCATAAAATGTTATAAAAAATGTTTTTAATTATTTAATAAAATGTTATAAAAAATGTTTTTAATTATTTAATAAAAAGTTATAAAAATGTTTTTAATTATTTAATAAAAAGTTATAAAACAATGTGTTTATTTATTTAATAAAAAGTTATAAAAAATGTTTTTAATTATTTAATAAAAAGTTATAGAAAATGTTTTTAATTATTCAATAAAAAGTTATAAAAAAATGTTTTTAATTATTTAATAAAAAGTTATAAAAAATGTTTTTAATTATTTAATAAAATGTTATAAAAAATGTTTTTAATTATTTAATAAAATGTTATAAAAAATGTTTTTAATTATTTAATAAAAAGTTATAAAAAATGTTTTTAATTATTTAATAAAATGTTATAAAAAATGTTTTTAATTATTTAATAAAATGTTATAAAAAATGTTTTTAATTATTTAATAAAATGTTATAAAAAATGTTTTTAATTATTTAATAAAAAGTTATAAAAAATGTTTTTAATTATTTAATAAAATGTTATAAAAAATGTTTTTAATTATTTAATAAAATGTTATAAAAAATGTTTTTAATTATTTAATAAAAAGTTATAAAAATGTTTTCAATTATTTAATAAAATGTTATAAAAAATGTTTTTAATTATTTAATAAAAAGTTATAAAAAATGTTTTTAATTATTAAATAAAAAGTTATAAAAATGTTTTTAATTATTTAATAAAAAGTTATAAAAAATGTTTTTAATTATTTAATAAAATGTTATAAAAAATGTTTTTAATTATTTAATAAAATGTTATAAAAAATGTTTTTAATTATTAAATAAAAAGTTATAAAAATGTTTTTATTTATTTAATAAAAAGTTATAAAAAATGTTTTTAATTATTTAATAAAAAGTTATAGAAAATGGTTTTTATTATTCAATAAAAAGTTATAAAAAATGTTTTTAATTATTTAATAAAAAGTTATAAAAAATGTTTTTAATTATTTAATAAAATGTTATAAAAAATGTTTTTAATTATTTAATAAAATGTTATAAAAAATGTTTTTAATTATTTAATAAAAAGTTATAAAAAATGTTTTTAATTATTTAATAAAATGTTATATAAAATGTTTTTAATTATTTAATAAAATGTTATAAAAAATGTTTTTAATTATTTAATAAAATGTTATAAAAAATGTTTTTAATTATTTAATAAAAAGTTATAAAAAATGTTTTTAATTATTTAATAAAATGTTATAAAAAATGTTTTTAATTATTTAATAAAATGTTATAAAAAATGTTTTTAATTATTTAATAAAAAGTTATAAAAATGTTTTCAATTATTTAATAAAATGTTATAAAAAATGTTTTTAATTATTTAATAAAAAGTTATAAAAAATGTTTTTAATTATTAAATAAAAAGTTATAAAAATGTTTTTAATTATTTAATAAAAAGTTATAAAAAATGTTTTTAATTATTTAATAAAATGTTATAAAAAATGTTTTTAATTATTTAATAAAATGTTATAAAACATGTTTTTAATTATTAAATAAAAAGTTATAAAAATGTTTTTATTTATTTAATAAAAAGTTATAAAAAATGTTTTTAATTATTTAATAAAAAGTTATAGAAAATGTTTTTAATTATTCAATAAAAAGTTATAAAAAAATGTTTTTAATTATTTAATAAAAAGTTATAAAAATGTTTTTAATTATTTAATAAAATGTTATAAAAAATGTTTTTAATTATTTAATAAAATGTTATATAAAATGTTTTTAATTATTTAATAAAATGTTATAAAAAATGTTTTTAATTATTAAATAAAAAGTTATAAAAATGTTTTTAATTATTTAATAAAAAGTTATAAAAAATGTTTTTAATTATTTAATAAAATGTTATAAAAAATGTTTTTAATTATTTAATAAAATGTTATAAAAAATGTTTTTAATTATTTAATAAAAAGTTATAAAAATGTTTTTAATTATTTAATAAAAAGTTATAAAACAATGTTTTTATTTATTTAATAAAAAGTTATAAAAAATGTTTTTAATTATTTAATAAAAAGTTATAGAAAATGTTTTTAATTATTCAATAAAAAGTTATAAAAAAATGTTTTTAATTATTTAATAAAAAGTTATAAAAAATGTTTTTAATTATTTAATAAAATGTTATAAAAAATGTTTTTAATTATTTAATAAAATGTTATAAAAAATGTTTTTAATTATTTAATAAAAAGTTATAAAAAATGTTTTTAATTATTTAATAAAATGTTATAAAAAATGTTTTTAATTATTTAATAAAATGTTATAAAAAATGTTTTTAATTATTTAATAAAATGTTATAAAAAATGTTTTTAATTATTTAATAAAATGTTATAAAAAATGTTTTTAATTATTTAATAAAATGTTATAAAAAATGTTTTTAATTATTTAATAAAATGTTATAAAAAATGTTTTTAATTATTTAATAAAATGTTATAAAAAATGTTTTTAATTATTAAATAAAAAGTTATAAAAATGTTTTTATTCATTTAATAAAAAGTTATAAAAAATGTTTTTAATTATTTAATAAAAAGTTATAGAAAATGTTTTTAATTATTCAATAAAAAGTTATAAAAAATGTTTTTAATTATTAAATAAAAAGTTATAAAAATGTTTTTATTTATTTAATAAAAAGTTATAAAAAATGTTTTTAATTATTTAATAAAAAGTTATAGAAAATGTTTTTAATTATTCAATAAAAAGTTATAAAAAAATGTTTTTAATTATTTAATAAAAAGTTATAAAAAATGTTTTTAATTATTTAATAAAATGTTATAAAAAATGTTTTTAATTATTTAATAAAATGTTATAAAAAATGTTTTTAATTATTTAATAAAATGTTATAAAAAATGTTTTTAATTATTTAATAAAATGTTATAAAAAATGTTTTTAATTATTTAATAAAATGTTATAAAAAATGTTTTTAATTATTTAATAAAATGTTATAAAAAATGTTTTTAATTATTTAATAAAAAGTTATAAAAAATGTTTTTAATTATTTAATAAAATGTTTTAAAAATGTTTTTAATTATTTAATAAAATGTTATAAAAAATGTTTTTAATTATTTAATAAAAAGTTATAAAAATGTTTTCAATTATTTAATAAAATGTTATAAAAAATGTTTTTAATTATTTAATAAAAAGTTATAAAAAATGTTTTTAATTATTAAATAAAAAGTTATAAAAATGTTTTTAATTATTTAATAAAAAGTTATAAAAAATGTTTTTAATTATTTAATAAAATGTTATAAAAAATGTTTTTAATTATTTAATAAAAAGTTATAAAATATGTTTTTAATTATTAAATAAAAAGTTATAAAAATGTTTTTAATTATTTAATAAAAAGTTATAAAAAATGTTTTTAATTATTTAATAAAATGTTATAAAAAATGTTTTTAATTATGTAATAAAATGTTATAAAAAATGTTTTTAATTATTTAATAAAAAGTTATAAAAAATGTTTTTAATTATTAAATAAAAAATTATAAAAATGTTTTTAATTATTTAATAAAAAGTTATAAAAATGTTTTTTATTATTTAATAAAATGTTATAAAAAATGTTTTTAATTATTTAATAAAAAGTTATAAAAATGTTTTTAATTATTTAATAAAATGTTATAAAAAATGTTTTTAATTATTTAATAAAATGTTATAAAAATGTTTTTAATTATTTAATAAAAAGTTATAAAAATGTTTTTATTTATTTAATAAAATGTTATAAAAAATGTTTTTAATTATTTAATAAAATGTTATAAAAAATGTTTTTAATTATTTAATAAAAAGTTATAAAAATGTTTTTAATTATTTAATAAAATGTTATAAAAAATGTTTTTAATTATTTAATAAAAAGTTATAAAAAATGTTTTTAATTATTTAATAAAAAGATATAAAAATGTTTTTAATTATTTAATAAAATGTTATAAAAAATGTTTTTAATTATTTAATAAAAAGTTATAAAAAATGTTTTTAATTATTTAATAAAAAGTTATAAAAAATGTTTTTAATTATTTAATAAAATGTTATAAAAATTGTTTTTAATTATTTAATAAAATGTTATAAAAAATGTTTTTAATTATTTAATAAACAGTTATAAAAATGTTTTTAATTATTTAATAAAATGTTATAAAAAATGTTTTTAATTATTTAATAAAATGTTATAAAAAATGTTTTTAATTATTTAATAAAAAGTTATAAAAATGTTTTTAATTATTTAATAAAATGTTATAAAAAATGTTTTTAATTATTTAATAAAATGTTATAAAAAATGTTTTTAATTATTTAATAAAATGTTATAAAAAATGTTTTTAATTATTTAATAAAAAGTTATAAAAAATGTTTTTAATTATTAAATAAAAAGTTATAAAAATGTTTTTAATTATTTAATAAAAAGTTATAAAAATGTTTTTAGTTATTTAATAAAATGTTATAAAAAATATTTTTAATTATTTAATAAAAAGTTATAAAAAATGTTTTTAATTATTAAATAAAAAGTTATAAAAATGTTTTTAATTATTTAATAAAAAGTTATAAAAAATGTTTTTAATTATTTAATAAAAAGTTATAAAAAATGTTTTTATTATTTAATAAAAAGTTATAGAAAATGTTTTTAATTATTTAATAAAAAGTTATAAAAAATGTTTTTAATTATTAAATAAAAAGTTATAAAAATGTTTTTAATTATTTAATAAAAAGTTATAAAAATGTTTTTAATTATTTAATAAAATGTTATAAAAAATGTTTTTAATTATTTATAAAAAGTTATAAAAATGTTTTTAATTATTTAATAAAATGTTATAAAAAATGTTTTTAATTATTTAATAAAATGTTATAAAAAATGTTTTTAATAATTTAATAAAAAGTTATAAAAAAATGTTTTTAATTATTTAATAAAATGTTATAAAAAATGTTTTTAATTATTAAATAAAATGTTAAAAATGTTTTTAATTATTTAATAAAATGTTATAAAAAATGTTTTTAATTATTTAATAAAATGTTATAAAAAATGTTTTTTATTATTAAATAAAATATTGTAAAAAATGTTTTTAATTATTTAATAAAATGTTATAAAAAATGTTTTTTATTATTGAATAAAAAGTTATAAAAAATGTTTTTAATTATTTAATAAAATGTTATAAAAATGTTTTTAATTATTTAATAAAATGTTATAAAAATGTTTGAAATTATTTAATAAAATGTTATAAAAATGTTTTTAATTATTTAATAAAATGTTATAAAAATGTTTTTAATTATTTAATAAAATGTTTTAAAAAATGTTTTTAATTATTTAATAAAATGTTATAAAAAATGTTTTTAATTATTTAATAAAATGTTATAAAAATGTTTTTAATTATTTAATAAAATGTTATAAAAAATGTTTTTAATTATTTAATAAAATGTTATAAAAAATGTTTTTAATTATTTAATAAAATGTTATAAAAAATGTTTTTAAATATTTAATAAAAAGTTATAAAAATGTTTTTAATTATTTGATAAAAAAGTTATAAAAAATGTTTTTAATTATTTAATAAAATGTTATAAAAAATGTTTTAAATTAATTTATAAAATGTTATAAAAATTTTTTTAATTATTTGATAAAAAAGTTATAAAAAATGTTTTTAATTATTTAATAAAATGTTATAAAAATGTTTTTAATTATTTGATAAAAAAGTTATAAAAAATGTTTTTAATTATTTAATAAAATGTTATAAAAAATGTTTTTAATTATTTAATAAAATGTTATAAAAAATGTTTTTAATTATTTAATAAAAAGTTATAAAAAATGTTTTTTAATTATTAAATAAAATGTTATAAAAATGTTTTTAATTATTTAATAAAATGTTATAAAAATGTTTTTAATTATTTAATAAAATGTTATAAAAATGTTTTTATTTATTTAATAAAAAGTTATAAAAATGTTTTTAATTATTTAATAAAAAGTTTTAAAAAATGTTTTTAATTATTAAATAAAAAGTTATAAAAATGTTTTTAATTATTTAATAAAAAGTTATTAAAATGTTTTTAACTATTTAATAAAAAGTTATAAATTTTTTTTTAATTATTTAATAAAAAGTTATAAATTTTCTTTAATTATTTAATAAAATGTTATAAATTTTTTTAATTATTTAATAAAAAGTTATAAAAAATGTTTTTAATAATTTAATAAAATGTTATAAAAAGGTTTTTAATTATTTAATAAAAAGTTATAAAAATGTTTTTAATTATTTAATAAAATGTTATAAAAATGTTTTAATTATTTAATAAAATGTTATAAAAAATGTTTTTAATTATTTGATAAAAAGTTATAAAAATGTTTTTAATTATTTAATAAAATGTTATAAAAAATGTTTTTAATTATTTAATAAAATGTTATAAAAATGTTTTTAATTATTTAATAAAATGTTATAAAAATGTTTTTAATTATTTGATAAAAAGTTATAAAAAATGTTTTTAATTATTTGATAAAAAGTTATAAAAATGTTTTTAATTATTTAATAAAATGTTATAAAAATGTTTTTAATTATTTAATAAAAAGTTATAAAAAATGTTTTTAATTATTTAATAAAAAGTTATAAAAATGTTTTTAATTATTTAATAAAATGTTATAAAAATGTTTTTAATTATTTGATAAAACGTTATAAAAATGTTTTTAATTATTTAATAAAATGTTATAAAAATGTTTTTAATTATTTAATAAAATGTTATATATCATTAATTGTATTTTTTTTCAAATGAAACATAATAATGTGTTCCAAAATGTGACGAAGTTTCTCTGTTATTTGCTTTTCACTTTGTAAAAAATACTGAAGATTTCATTTAATTTTGTTCTTTTTTATTTCTTCTTCCACAGATTTTGCGAAGCTTGGGTCTTAATGGATGTGACGATGAGTTGTATCTCGGCCCTTATAATCGTCATGATGAATATTGATCGCCTCTTGTTTGTTCTCGACGTGAAACGCTACGTAAAGAATATGAAGGTTATTGCCATCATCCTCATGATCATCTTCCCGTGGATCCTCGGGATAATTATGGTGATTGTTGTCTGGGTGAAGGGCAAACACGTCTTCCCGAATGTCCCCGGCATGTGCGTCTACGCCCTCCACAAGGAATATGCGCAGGTGTCCCCGTTTGTCATGTATTTCATCCCGGCTCTGGCGATTATGGCCCTCACCTTGGCCATTCTCATCACTGTAGTACTTCATCCGCTTCACCGGCGGCATCCGGACGGGACCCATATGTTCGACGAGCAGGGTCACCCGCAGCTGCCTTACCCGTACCGCGAGCGGAATTCTTTGTTTTCTGTGTGCCTCGTGAATTTCTTCTTCCTCGCCATGAGCTTTCCGTACAACTGTGAGAGCGCCCTGATGGCGTTCTGCAAGACCAACAACTGCATGCCACCCACGGATCGTCCCCACATATTCTACCTGTTGTCCATTTCTTTCCTCGGTCTCAACCCGCTTCTCTGGCTCACCTATCAGGAAGTTCGATCCGCCATCTTCAGAGTGTTTGAGAGTCTGTGCAAACGATAACTGCGAAGACATCGATAAACAACCTCCCACCTACATCTGTTTCCTCCCTCTCTCTTTCTTACACTACGCTCATCTTTTGGGAGTAAAATCAATATAACTGGACCACCGATGGCATGTGGTTGTAATTCTGATTGGAGTGCCATCAGAGATGGAAAGGATGAAGAAGATAAAGAAGAAACAAGAAAATGATAAAAAAAATGTAAAAATGAAAAAGAAGACGTAAGAAAATAAATTATTACTTCTTCCATCAGATTGTTTTTTAAATCTACATCCATCGTAAAACTTAATAGACATTGCTAGAATCCTTTTGGAAAATCTGTTTTCAGAGAAAGTTTCAAATACTGAAGTGAAAATCGAACGCTTGTTATGAACATTAATCATCAAATATTCTCTTAAAAACACCGAATAAAAATGTTCTATTGAAGATATTACTCTATACAAAAAACTGTACGTTATCTGCACAGGTTTGAAATGGAAACATTAATAAGTAGTCTTCTTTAACGTAGATTGTCAGTATTCCACGCATATTCACAGCTAAAAGAAAACTTATATTGTGCATGCGTAGAGCATGTTATAAAATAATTCAGAATTTCGCACAGTACAAGAGATCTCATTGTAACCAAGCGAACATTTTTAAAGGCGAATAAATTGTTATAAAAAATAATGTTTTTTAAATGTGCGAAATACTGAATAAAAATAGTTTATGCAAATAATTTTTATGATTCGCTTCAAAATTAAAATATCAATCCCAAACAGAGATCAGCATATTAAAATACATCCAAACCTGTCGTACAGAATGTCTTGAATTTTAAATTAAATTGAATTTAATGCGATGCAAAAATTTTAAAAAACTGTCACTTGTTTCTTACTAAAATATTTTTCTGTAAAATTTATTTGTAATTTTTGAAAGTTAAAATATTAATTTAAACGTGTTCGCTTGGTAAATATTTAACCTGGAAACATCCATTGTTACTGAATTGTTGTAAATAAAATTAAAAAAACACTAAAGTAAACTTAAAATCAAAAAATATATATAATGCTCTGCCATAAGTTTCAGAGAATCTAACACAGTCTGAGCGTGGAGTCACACACTCCTTAGCCGAAGAATTAGTTTATAGAATTTTATAGAAAGTATTAGTTAATAACAATAGAATTACAAAATTCGAAAAGTTGCTAAAAAAAAAAAAAAACGCGCTTTTACCATTTCCACCCGATATTGATCGCTTCGAAATAAGCTTTGTTTAGAAGTTGTAAACTATATTCAACAGACACATAGAATTTTCAGTAGACAAGATTATATATTTTTGTCTAGCAATAATCGTGATTTCTGTATGTTTGGAAACAGAACATTAAATAAGCTAGGATCTCATATTGTTATTGTTTTTGTTTGTGCCAATGTATTACAACAAAGAACACATTTAACACAGGTGTCTAGCATTTTTGTTTTTGTTTTTATTATCTTATTTTGTTTTTGCTAGAGATGGGGAATTCAACCGGATGCAAGACATTCACCCATTATTTCAGTCACTCCAATCGAGAGATCTTTTTTTTTAATTCTAACCGTTCCTTTGAGTGCAATTATTGTACTTCTCTTGAACTTGGTTCACCGGGTATATTTGCCAGGTAGCAGTTTACTTATTATCAGACAAGTTACGAAATAAACTTATTTCCCAGTTCGTGATTTTCTTGATAAGTTGATAGGAATATATTCTCCGGGTGCATTATCAAACAAGGTTGTAAAGTTGGTTGACTGATAGTTTGGTTGGACTCGAACTACATTTTCTCATGCTGGTTTTTCTCACACCTGCCGACATACATTCGTCAGTAACCTTATCTCTGACCATTACAATCGACCCTCTATACTGTTCAATCTTCTATGACTTTGTATTATTTAGTTTGTCCTCGAATTTCTCCAAAAATTAAAAACATGAAAATAATCAACGTACCCGAAAATCATTACTCACTCATGTTTAAAAGACAATAAAGTCTTAATTACATTGCAACAGTTTATGCTACTTAGAATAAACTTCTTTCCTTTTACAATTAAAATAAACCTTCTCAACCACTTCAGAAGGTCTGGAATTTAAAAATAAATTTAATTTTATGCGATGCAAAAAAAAATATAATAATAATACATCGTTCAAACTCCTTGGCGTAACATTCACAGCAAGCATGAATACATTAAAGACATTGCCAAGCCTGCTGCAAAGAAGGTGGGTTACATCTATCGTGCTAGAAAATTACTCACACCAAAGGGCATCCTATATCTATAAAAAGCTATCGTTTACCCGTGCACAAAGTATTATTGCTATACCAGGGTTGGTGCATCTAACACGAGCCTTTCCCGCATATATAAGGTTCAAAAGTAAGTCTCATATCTAATAGAGAGCGCACTGTCAACCAAGATCCAATGTTGCGTCCCTGTACATGTTTTGCAAGTGCTTAAATCGAATGTGCTTTGACGAACTTGTGACACCTCGGCGTACATAACCCCGACAAATTCATCTAGCAGCAAAATCTCGCCCATTCAATGTTGAGTTCGTAAATTTCAGAAAGTTTTCTACACTATATTTTTTTATTTTAATAGATGCCATTTAGAAGCAAAAGCCTGAAACTAAGAAAGTGTAATTTATTATATATCTAACCTGTGGAGTTCAATCATCTAATGACAACGTAGATTAAATAGGAGGGAAAGGATGTTAATAAATTAGTATAATTTACGTGGATATTAAGATAAAACAACAAGGAACAGTGTACGATCGATTCAGAGATGATATAACTTAACTAAAATGTATCGTTAGATAATTCTTTATCTTGAACTAGTATTGTTTGCGATTTACATTATCTGCCTTCAAGACTTGTCTGGAGCTATTTCCGTAAAGGCAGACCTAATGTTCCGGATAACTTTATATGTGTAAAAAGTTTTGCGATACTAAACAATTGTTGAGTCAGTGTTTGGTATATTTATGAATGTTTTAAGGTACAAAATTTGTAAATACATTTAAATATGATAGATGGAAAACGCTATCGAGCTCTTACAAACATCATCTCGTCAGGAGAACATCGATAGTATAATTCAAAATAATATTATTGACGGAAATAGGACACCAGAGGGAATTTAAAGTGCCAAACAAACAATTTAAACATCGGTGTAAAAAACGATTCAAATAACACTGCGTGGGAGAAAAAACGGGTAGTAGGGGCAAAACTTTCCAAAGAAATTCAATTGATGGACTTGTTCTGTCGGCACAAAAAATGTTCGAATAACGATTGAATAGAGTCCATAATTTTTAAAATGATTTTTGGAATCTGCTCTATGTAATCAGATAGCACAATTAAAATTAAGATTCGCCTACTATGATATTAACACTCATATAAATAAATGATATACACATACAAACATGATAGTATTTCAGAATCTAAACGAATCTTCCTAAAGGGACAGCAGACATATTATAAGGTTAAAGTAAACGTTCTGCGTTGAATATACCGCATTCAGATGAAACAACATTTGGACTAGAAATTTAATCCGGCAGAATTTACAGCCCGTCCACTAATTCACTCTTGTTGCCAGCCATTTTAGCGGCATTTTGTACTGTCCTTACTATAGTATAATCGAAAAAAAAAATCAGTTATAGATATACCAGGCATATTGCTATTCAGGTGTGACATTTAAAGATCAGCAATTTAATTTCATATGTTGGTTACGAACATTGATTTCCAACTTGCATAGCTTTTTAATCACCTTTTGTATTTGTTTAAAATTATCTCTTTGCATTCAACCTTTCAAATCTTAGCTGTTAATTCCCAAACTACACCAATCTTATTTTTAGAGCTTTCAAATATCCTAATGAAGTATATTAATATGACATATGAACACACATTCGTCCCTGAAAAACAGCATAGAATTTAGTGTAAAAAAAAAGGAATACATGACAATGTTCACTTTCTTGAATGTTTCTATTGATATAAATTGCTCTATTAGAAAATATACGAGAGTTGGCTGAAAAGTTCATAGGGTGATTAAGCTAATCACTGTGCATAGAATCAAATAAGGTTTAGACTCACTGTACACATTTTTTCCATCGGTGGTCTTACGGCTGTTACGTATTTATTACATGTTAACGATCCCAACATGTTGTCGGAAACGAATAAAGGGAAGAAATTCGACTCGGCTTTTCTTTTTTTTTTTTTTTTTAGTTTTTAACAAAGGGCATTTATTAACGGTACTTTTCCAATGACTCTGCATCTTGTTTTTTATAGTTCATCTCGTTTCTCATCTAAACTAAACTCTGTCGTCTCGACACGTCTATTTCGTAGACCGTGACGGGGTTACATGTTCATCCCACGCCGGTCCGTGCTTACCGGTCTGTGTCACCGCAACATGTTTCAAAATCTCTCTTGCCCGGCTCGTGGATCAAATTCGCTGTCGCCGTCACGTTCTTAGTTTTCTCTTTTGGCAAGACGTATACAGGCATTTCTGCCCTTGGTGTTATATATTAGCATTTTTTAATTAATTTTGTTTTATGTTATATGTCACCATCTATTATCTTTTCTGTTTAAGTATATGCAGCTGCGGTGTCAAAAACTGTTGCTTGCGAGTAAATATGGAAAGTCTCTTGGTTATGCGTGCATGCAAGCGAGAATTTATGGGAGAAAAGAAGCAGAACCTCCATGACAGAAGGAAAGACCTACAAAGTTGTCGTACTTACCACTCTACTCTATGGATGTGAGTCATGGGCTGTCTACCAGCACCACGCCAGGAAACTAAATCGTTTCCCCACTACCAGACTGAGTAAACTACTTGGCATTTGTTGACAGTAAAGAATACCAAACACAGAAGTATTCACTCGTTCCGCCACGCCCCACAAAAAACTAAGAAAGGCCAGCCTCGCTGGGCTTTTCATGTAGCTTAAATGCCAGACTGTACAATACCCTAGAATTATTTACTGGGATCCAACACGACACAGCGACTAAAAAACAGTTTAAATACTTTCTAATGGTAGATCCACAAATAATGATAAAAGACATGGCCTCACCGAACATGAACTCTGTCCATGCCAAGTTCTTGCGCCAAATATTCTCAACTCTCTCGCAAGAAACATACTAGAAGTGTATATTCCATCTATAGTCAATCGCCTGTCATTGATCCTATTTTTATGAAAGCAAAAAGGCTGACACTAGTTTCAAACTTTCGGTCATTTTCAAACACCCTCGCTTTCCATCTTAAATTCAATTACTCACCTTTGAGTTATTGATTATATTACAGAATCATCATATAATTTTGCAACGTTGTCAACCTGAATATATTTTAAATTGCTAACACAACGATGTCAAATGGTTCTCATAACATATACGTTAAGCTGTATTTATTGTTTGTATTGATATAGTAAAGAAGTTAGAGATCGAGCCTAACTCCGCCATAATCAGCCGACGACTTTTCAGCCAACTTTCGTAAAATAAAATGGTTATAAATTGGTATTTCTTATATAAAAATTTGCGAATTTGATTTGTGAGGATACATATTTATAGGGTTACATTCTAACTCATAAAATTGAGGTAAGATATATTTGCTATTTTAAAGCGGGCATTATTTGCTATCATCGATTAATTTTCGCTTTCTGATCCAGTTTTAAAACAGGACAAGTGCCTTAGGCCAAGATCCTTCATTTCGCAGTAGAAAGAAACTATCAAAAACAACAAAAGAAAAATACCCGGATGTGAGTTGAACGGATTAAACATAGTAAACCACGAAAAATTCAAATAATGTTAATTGTTGTTGTTTTTATTATTAAAAATAACCAATGCCAAACTTATTAGACAAGCTGGTGACCTGGCGTTTTTTACCAATCGAAGCGGTTCCAGTTCAGAACACGTTAGAAATAAACGGTGTTACACCATCTAAATACCATGAAGAAAATGTAGGTAAAATAAAAGAGTATTCAGTAATAGTGTTTAAAATAAATGTTTATTCATATATATATATATATATATATATATATATATATGTATATGTATATATATATATATATATACAAATATATTTACAAATGTGTTTAACAAATATATTTATTTGCATATGTATTCGGTAAATATATTTTACATATGTTTTAAGGCTTATATTCATTAAAAAATGATATATATATATATATATATATATATATATGTATTTATATATAACTATTTCAGTTACTTACATAAAATTAATATACGAAAATATAAATTTATGCGTAAACTTTAAGTATTTACTTCAAAAGTGTTCAATACGTAGGTATATATATATATAGTAAGTTATAAAATATATATGCCGATTAAGCTACACTGAATATGCCGCGTTTTATCCACTCTAGGATTCCTTAGGCTTATGCGCATAAGCCTGAATTAATCCCTTCTCACTATTATTCAAAATAATTTTAAAATTTTCACATATAATAATTAAAATAATTAAGTGTCCAAATATATCTAAACTACATCAATACATACGATATAGTAATTAAGTAACGTAATATAACGTGGGTTTCGGATTTATAACACCGTTTTCTTCCCACGATATTTTAAATCGGAAGTCGTTTGAATTGATAAAAAAGCTTGATCACCGAATACTTGTGTTATATTTACATAATGTTATTATTGTTATATTTTCAATATTAATGATTATTTTATATATTAGTGTTGATGAACGAAAAAATATTAAGTAAAACGTGTTGTAGAAAACTTTCTTTTAATGACATAAAAAAACAAATGTATATAACAAATGTAAATATAATATTTAATTTATTTGTTTTGGTGTGTGAAAAAATGCCAAATTGCATTTAACAAAATTTCGCCTGTACAGAATAAAAAAGGTGTTAATACAAACAATTTCATTACACATAAATGCGTGCATCTATTACAAAATGTTTTATTTTTAGCTTAATTTTTCTTCGGCTTAAAAAACTATCCAGAATATACTGTGAGCTTTTCTATTTAAATGCGTTTTCTTTGTAAACTTAATAAAAGTTATATAATAAAAAGAATGAATTCAGAATCTTTAAAACTTGAATAAAATCTAATAAAATTGTGTTCTTTTGTTGTGTTTTTTTTTTTTTACTTAATTTTAATTTTTATTTCAGCATTTTTTTTTCAGATTAAAATATCAATATGATACAGGTGGAATAAAGAATTTGTCGCGCTAGAAAAGGTGACATGTTACCATAACCGTTTGTTGAAAATTATTTTTCTTTTTTTCTTCTGTTTTTTTTTTTGTTTTTTTTGTTTTGTTTTTTTGCTGCATACCATCTGCTAGTTTGCCAGTTGTGTACAAATCTCAAGAGCAATAGGAGCTTCTATCATGTCTGAAAGTGACATAATGTCCAACAAGCCAGATTGGAGATGCGCCTCTGTCCAAGTCATGCTCCAACTTATCACAACTTAACCATCGCCAGCACCCTCGAAATGCATCGTTGGATTGCTACGAATTACAGGGACCTTCCGAGGGTAATGAAAACCAAGTTTCCGATCACGTTTATAGTCTTAGGTGTGGTTTCAATCTTCGAAGTTGGCTTGAAAGTCAACACCAAGGTGTACCTGAATATGCTGAAGATGGTGGTGATCCCCTAATGCATTAAGGTAGCCGCTGGCATATCCTGGGTGTGGCAATAGGGCTCGGCGCCAGCCCACAAGACCAAAGAAACCCAGGATTGCCTCATAATGTAATAAGTCCTCTTTTCCTCACTAACTTAATGTACTTGCAATAACCCTTATCCCTGAGTGGCTTCCGGGCCTTGATAAGTGGTGATCACTGTGTAAAAAAAAAAAAAAAGACATACCTCTGAATCGTACAGTATATCGGTCCTCTATAGCTTACTGGGATAGCTTCCGTACATTTATATCAGATCGACATCTGTAATACTCGCTTCCAAATGAAACAGATGAATTCAATAGGTTCAATGCTTTAATAGTCAAGTGTAGCAGCTGAACCTCTAATATAAAAGTTTGAAAGTTCACATTCAAATGTCTCCGTTAAACCCCATGTGTTCTAAGGTTGAATACACGTTCATATGTGCCACCTTTGAACCGCTGGGATTGAAGCCAAAATACTTGGTCTTGGGTGTAACAGTTGAAACTTGCTATAGTCGGCGAATTTCTTTCAGTATCAGTCCTTTCAATGTAATTAGTTCGTCAGATGAACTGTGGACAAGAACAGGATAATTTTGTTCGGTGCTCAGAAAGCAATAGTTCTAGATATTACTTGATAATTTTCAAAGTTGCGAGAGAAATACACTTTTTTTCACCGATCTCCTGAGACGCCTTATAAAATTCCTGTTGATGTTTCCAGATAAGCAATAAAAGAAAAAAGTGGTGACAAAATAAATATACAACAAATAACTGTTACCAAAGGCAATAGAAATTGCTTTTTTAACTAAGTATCTTAACTAACTGAATAAGAATATTTTGCTTTTAATTAACCCGCTGATTTGGTTTATGCTAATTCACTTTTTACATTATGACCATGAAAAAACAATCAAAATTAGATAAACACACAATTGCTATGACCCTGCTATCACTGACCAAGATTTAATAAATTCTAAATATATGACAACAATGACTGTAATTATAGTTCAATATTTACGAATATAATTATTGAAATTTTATGTTATCATCCACGGTTACAATTAATGTATTTTTTATTAACCGTTTTATTACCTCGTTCAACTAATTCGTTAACTCGTAAATAAATGCATATAATGGCATAAATAACTTGAGAATTGACTCAAACACGCCTTGTACGTATTAGTTCAGTATCTGTATAGACGCCAGATCCCTCCAGATTGCAAATGTCAATTGCTTACATTCAGTATACTGTTATTTGTCTCAGAGTGAAGGATTTCGTGTGTTTTTCAAGCACTATGGAAAATAATCAAGGTAAGTTTATGAAATGCAAAATTTCTCAGTAGTAGTTTATCTATTGAACTTCATACTTTTCTAAGTTTGAAGACAATCAGAATGTCTGTGAACTAACTAAAATTAACAATAAGTAGATTTTATGATCTACAATTCAGATCATAAATGACTGATTTAACGCCTTTCGAAAAATTTGACATTCGGAAATAAACCCGTATTTGTGTTACATATCAGAGACTCTACGTCAATAATGATTAAGTCAGCTAGTATGGATTTTGACAATGACCACACCGAGTGCATAGTGATAACCGAGATCTATTGAACGAAATCCTTCCCTGAGACAAGTGACGTAAGGTTATATTAGGGGGTGAGGACAAAGATCAAACTTTAAAAAACAGACACGATAGTGAATGACTTCACGTTTTTAAGCCAGGAGAAAATTTTCTATTCAATCTCTCAGTGGAAGCCATGCGAATGAGACACCGTGACTAATGTATAAATAATCAAAGCGGAATGTTCCAAGGGTGTTTCTGTCCGCATGCTCCATTTATTTTGGTTAACTTCGAAAGTATATAAGTAAATATTTAGCTCAAGTAACATTAGTCTCTACCTCCTGAATCGATTCTCTATAAATAAAACCATTTATGAAAACTCAGCGAACGTCTCCTTGCGCCATCTATATTCATGAAAAGAAACATATCTCTATAGCAGCTACTAGATGAAATGGCAACATAAAAAAGAAGCAAAAGACACCTTAAAGACAACGTATAAACACGCCATGTAACATCGGCTTTGACATTTTTGTTTACAAGAATCCAATTCGGAAACTCCTAAAAAATAGCATGCCAATTTTTCAATGACAAATGATAACTGGAATGGATTATTATATACTGCACAGGCACGGATATACACATAGAAGCAACCAGCAATAACTACTGAAGAGTTTGAATTACCTACTACTTCCTCTAAATGGGAACAGTTGTGCCAATTTTCATGTTGTTCCACAATAATTGTTTTCGTTGATAGAAAAAACGTCCAAAAAGAACAACAGATGTAATTTATTCCTATAGTCAACAAAATAGGAATAATAGTAGTTAATTTTAACTTAAATAAGTGTAAAATAGATTTAAAATTATAATTAATAACAAAAATAACTTCAGAAGATTTACTTCAACAAAAGAAGTTTTTGTTGCAATTCGTCAAAAATAGAAATACATAATTCGAGTGTTCTTTCGTGTGCCGTCAACTAAAATAATTTGTCACATTGTTTACTGCAAACTTAGAAAGTAATGTTAAACTTCGAATTCTGAAACTTTCTTCCACTCCTTTCAATTTTTGATACTCGGTGACGGATTAAGACAGCTTACAACTCCTTATATATGGAATCTCATTTTAAAGAAAATTTAAAAAGAAGTAAAAACAGGCAAGTGACAATATTCCTGGTTGTGTTCTCATTATTGCCAGCATGAACTATTATTTCAATTGGTTTCAATAAATTTTCTGAAAACAAAGTTTTCTTCAAATCTTGTTGAAATCTTTAAGAAAATTTCATAGAAAACACTAAATCTGTTTAATATAAGGAGGCTTATCAAAACTTTGTCGGACATGAATTTTAAAGAAACTATCAGCATCTGATATAGCCAAGATGTTTGAAAAAATATTCTAGATTTTACTAGGAGGCTTAGCGCTTATCAATGCGTTAGTTTTATAATATTATGGCCTGGGAAACGTCGAATGTCCCGGGTAGAGAGATGAAGGACCGACAGTTAAACTCGCGCAATGTTATCGAAATAACAAAGTGTTTTTATAACGGATGTTTTGAGATAGAACTGGAATTAAATGTAGAAATAATTAAGCCAGAATATGTAAAACAAATACAATGTTTAGAAGATTGTTAATTAAAATCTAATTGGTAAGTTTGGTTTTAATTTTAAAAAGTACATTGCAAAGGACTAGGCAAGGATCTTTGGTTACCTAGATACATGACGTAACGAGATTAGAGACATCTTAGAAAGTTAGTTAACAGTCAGTTTGTAGCAGGCGATCCTTATCTGTGAACATTCACTATATAAGTTTGAAGACAATCAGAATTTCTGTGAACTAACTAAAATTAACAATAAGTAGATTTTATGATCTACAATTCAGCCTTTCGAAAAATTTGACATTCGGAAATAAACCCTTCCCTGAGACAAGTGCGCAAGGTTATATTAGGGGGTGAGGACAAAGATCAAACGTTAAAAAACAGACACGATAGTGAATGACTTCACGTTTTTAAGCCAGGAGAAAATTTTCTATTCAATCTCTCAGTGGAAGCCATGCGAATGAGACACCGTGACTAATGTACAAATAATCAAAGCGGAATGTTCCAAGGGTGTTTCTGTCCGCATGCTCCATTTATTTTGGTTAACTTCGAAAGTATATAAGTAAATATTTAGCTCAAGTAACATTAGTCTCTACCTCCTGAATCGATTCTCTATAAATAAAACCATTTATGAAAACTCAGCGAACGTCTTCTTGCGCCATCTATATTCATGAAAAGAAACATATCTCTATAGCAGCTACTAGATGAAATGGCAACATAAAAAAGAAGCAAAAAACACCTTAAAGACAACGTATAAACACGCCATGTAACATCGGCTTTGACATTTTTGTTTACAAGAATCCAATTCGGAAACTCCTAAAAAAATAGCATGACAATTTTTCAATGACAAATGATAACTGGAATGGATTATTATATACTGCACAGGCACGGATATACACATAGAAGCAACCAGCAATAACTACTGGAGAGTTTGAATTACCTACTACTTCCTCTAAATGGGAATAGTTGTGCCAATTTTCATGTTGTTCCACAATAATTGTTTTCGTTGATAGAAAAAACGTCCAAAAAGAACAACAGATGTAATTTATTCCTATAGTCAACAAAATAGGAATAATAGTAGTTAATTTTAACTTAAATAAGTGTAAAATAGATTTAAAATTATAATTAATAACAAAAATAACTTCAGAAGATTTACTTCAACAAAAGAAGTTTTTGTTGCAATTCGTCAAAAATAGAAATACATAATTCGAGTGTTCTTTCGTGTGCCGTAAACTAAAATAATTTGTCACATTGTTTACTGCAAACTTAGAAAGTAATAACTTGTCACATTGTTTACTGCAAACTTAGAAAGTAATGTTAAACTTCGACTTCTGAAACTTTCTTCCACTCCTTTCAATTTTTGATACTCAGTGACGGATTAAGACAGCTTACAACTCTTTATATATGGAATCTCATTTTAAAGAAAATTTAAAAAGAAGTAAAAACAGGCAGGTGACAATATTCCTGATTGTGTTCTCATTATTGACAGCATGAACTATTATTTCAATTGATTTCAATAAATTTTCTGAAAACAAAGTTGTAGCAGAAGCAGCAATAACTAAAATGAGGGGAAAAAGAGCTTACCTCGGGTATGTCTGTTGTGTCACCAGTTGGGGGGAAAAAGAGAATTCCAAGATGGCGTCCGGGGGTTTTTATTAGCATTTACCCCATGCAACTCTCGGAAAATCACGTTTCTGTCTCATGTGATTATGCAAATGGATAAATCCCGGCCACTATAAAAGCAGGAGGCTAGAGACGAGTCGGCAGTGTCCTGCAAACTGTGTGTGTGGGTGTTTCTGGCGATTGGAGTGTGTCTTCTTTTACCACGGTTATCACGGACAGGAATTCCCTCTCTTCTGGAGGTGGGCGATATTGACTATTTTGAAGTTGTACTGTTGCTGACAGAACATTTATTTATTTATTTATTTATTTTTTGCCTACTACATTTTTGTTTCAAGCTATTTCGGCCCGAATATGGCGAAGGTGCGGATAAGCAGTGATATTATCAAGCCGTTCTCTGGCGAGGGAGACGTTGTAGCGTGGCTGAAAAAAGTGAGACTTGTCGCACAACTTCAGCAGGTGGATGACGTAGCGAGTCTGCTACCTTTATACCTGGAAGGCGATGCGCTGGCCCTCTACATGGAAATGGAGGAGGACGATCAAAAGAAAATAGACCAGATTGAGGCTCGATTAAAGGAGGCATTTACTGATGACGCGTTTGCAGCATATAGAAAAATAATTATGGTTAGATGGGCTGGTGAACGTGTGGATGTGTACGCCAACAAAATCAGGCAGTTGGTTGGATTGGCCGGATTCACAGGAGAAAGCTCAGAGAGACTCACAAAATTAATTTTTGTCACTGGATTCCCTGACACCATCTCAATTGTTCTTCAACAGGTGCCGAACATCAAAGCCCTGACAATGGGGGAGCTAATGTCGAGAGCGAGAATTTTGACGACGACTGGCGAACAAAATCAGGATGTGGTTGCGGCCACACGCTCACCCAACAACAGGGCCCAGAATAATCCTGTTAACGTGACCTGTTTCAAATGCAATGTTAAAGGCCACCTTGCAAGGGACTCGAAAACGTGGAACACGGTGTTACCGTTGCGGTGAGAGTGGACACTGGGCTCGGAACTGCTCGGGAAACGAGCAAGGGGAGGACGCATAAGCGCAAGTCTCCTTCCCAACCAAGATGTGAACACGACGCTCCCGGTGATAAGCATCCATGTTGACGGGACGCGATGTTTGGCGCTTATTGATACAGGATGCTCCAGGACAATTTTACATGCAGACCGGTGCCGGTCTTGGAGAAAAACAAACGTAAATGTCAACACAATTGGTGGAATGTCCCATGCGTGCTGCGGTGTTGGAACGGTCTCTGTATCCACTGATGAAGGTGTGTCTGCCAGAGTCGATGTGTTGGTGGTGCATGGCAAGCCACTGGGATTTGACTTGCTTCTAGGGATCGACGCCATAAAAGCTCTAGGAGGTGTCGTTGTCAAGCCTACAGGATCAGTGCGGCTGGGCGCCAGGAAAAGTATTAAATGCGCAGCCATTTCTATCGATGAACCAGATTTCACTGCTACCTTTGACCATCAAAACCGAACGTGGACCGCATCGTGGAAATGTTCTGTGGACCACCCCCCTGAAAGGCTGCATAATCGAGTGTCAGAGTACCCAGTGCCAGCAGAAATTCGTGAAGAATACACGCAGGAGCTCCACACCTGGATAGATAATGGTTGGCTCGTGCCATACCCAGAGGATAAATTGGGACCCCCCAAAGGTCTAATTCCCCTGATGGCTGTGATACAGCAGAACAAAGCCAAAGTGCGCCCGGTAATGGACTACCGGGAGCTAAATCATTACGTAGACGCATTTACGGCCAACGCAGATGTTTGTGCGGCTAAGCTGCGTGAGTGGAGACAAAAAGGTGCTAACGTGTCTCTACTGGACCTCAGAAGAGCATACCTACAAGTCCGGGTCCATGAGACACTGTGGCCATACCAGACTGTGGAAATCGATGGGAAAAAATACTGTCTGACCCGTCTGGGGTTTGGTTTGAATGTGGCTCCCTTGATAATGAGAGCAATTGTCAGCGAAGTACTATCTCAGGAAGAAGTTATAAGCCGCGCAGCATCTGCTTACATTGATGACATTTTTGTCAATGAAGACGTGGTGCCCGCGACCCGTGTGAGAGAACACCTCGCGCAGTTCGGGTTGGAGTGCAAGAACCCGGAGCAGTTGAAGGACGGTGCACGGGTGCTGGGATTGGCAGTCAGGATGGAACGCAATGAACTGCGGTGGAAGCGAGGAAATGCAATTCCGGAGGCTCCCAGTATTGTTACGCGACGAACAATCTTTTCCCTGTGTGGTCGACTTGTCGGGCACTTTCCGGTGTGCGGTTGGCTTCGTGTGGCTTGCGGAATACTCAGAAGGAGAGTAAGTTCGGTAACGAAGGACTGGGATGATGAAGCAAGGGACGCCGTACTACATCGTATGATGTTTGAAACCTTAAAATCTGCGCAGTAGAACGATCCAGCACAGGGAAATTGGTGTGTGGACGGCGAAGAGCTGAATGTATGGGTCGATGCTAGCTCCCTAGCAATTGGGGCAGCCTTGGAGATGTGTGAAACTGTGCTGGAAGATGCATGTTGGCTGCGACCTGAAGATGACTCTCAACATATCAACTTGGCTGAACTGGATGCCGTATTGAAAGGCATCAATTTGGCTCTCCAGTGGCAGAGCAAGGTGCTACACATAAAGACAGATTCTGTTTGCGTATACCATTGGGTCTCGGACACGCTAACTGGAAAGGCGCGAGTACGCACCAAAGCAGCAAGCGAGATGCTTATTAGGAGGCGATTAAGCACTCTTAAGGAGCTCGTGAAAGAGTACGGGCTGACAGTGGATGTGACGCTGGTTCCATCAGCACGAAACATTGCTGACCGACTGACACGAGTGCCACAGCGGTGGTTTGAGGCAATGAAAAAGAAAAACGGTCTTGACCCAGTGATAGGCGCGGTCCACACAGACGAGCTGGATGAGAGTCAAATCATGGCTATTCACAAAGATAGTGGACAACCACGACAAAAGCAACTGTCAGAACGGTCATACAGAAATGCGAGGAATGTCAGTCCATTGACCCAGCGTCAGTCAGGTGGGAAAAGGGAAAGCTGGAAGTTAAAGAGAATTGGCAGAGAATTGGAATGGATATCACGCATTATGGCACCTTCCATTTTTTAACTTTAACAGACTGTGGTCCATCGCGTTTCTCCATTTGGAGGAAATTGGCAAGGCAGGACTCGGCAAGCGTGATTCATCAGTTGGAGGCAGTGTTCCTCGAGCGTGGCGCGCCGCATGAACTCCTTTTAGACAATGACACAGCTTTCTGCAGCAATATGTTCCAAGCATTTGCATGTAAATGGGGAGTTCACTTGCGATTCCGTTGTGCATACGCTCCAGCCGGGAATGGCATAGCGGAGCGATGTCATCGTACAGTGAAACGAATAGCGGCTAGAATGTGTTGTCCCATACAGGAGGCTGTCTACTGGTATAACATCACACTAAGAGACGACACATCTCCCTCCACTGCGCCTGCCAACAGGATTTATCAATACGAAGTTCGAGTAAAGGAGACCAATCTCGCAACTGCGTCCCCAGGTCCCAAGAACAGCTTTTAAAAGGTTGGAGATCGCGTATGGGTCAGAAGACCGCAAAATCGATGTACCACGAGGTTCGGCAAGGGTGAGATGACCAAGGTGATCAGCCTTCAGTCGATTTTGGTGGACGGTGTGCCTCGTCACGTGAAGGATTTGCGCCCTCGCCATTATGTTGTTACATCGGAGGAAGAGGGAGACTCAGACAGTATGATGTCTTCTGAAAAGACAGAGAGTATGATGCAGGACGACGAAGAGGATTTTGAGCCATATAATGTACATACTGAAGAAGCGGAGGAAGGACCACCCATCTTGCCTCTACGAAGGAGTACCCGACAGAAACGAATACTGCCCCCCCTGCCCTGATTGTGAAACACCGCCTATGGAGCAGACTGGTGGCAATAATGGCGATGAGGAGGATGGCAGGGAGGAAGTGCTGCCTCCGGTTCTTCGGAGAAGTACCAGACAGAGACGACTGCCCCCCTGCCCCATTTGTGATCATGAGATCAGGGGGGAGTGTAGCAGAAGCAGCAATAACTAAAATGAGGGGAAAAAGAGCTTACCTCGGGTATGTCTGTTGTGTCACCAGTTGGGGGGAAAAAGAGAATTCCAAGATGGCGTCCGGGGGTTTTTATTAGCATTTACTCGATGCAACTCTCGGAAAATCACGTTTCTGTCTCATGTGATTATGCAAATGGATAAATCCCGGCCACTATAAAAGCAGGAGGCTAGAGACGAGTCGGCAGTGTCCTGCAAACTGTGTGTGTGGGTGTTTTTGGCGATTGGAGTGTGTCTTCTTTTACCACGGTTATCACGGACAGGAATTCCCTCTCTTCTGGAGGTGGGCGATATTGACTATTTTGAAGTTGTACTGTTGCTGACAGAACATTTATTTATTTTATTTTTTTTGCCTACTACATTTTTGTTTCAAAAGTTTTCTTAAAATCTTGTTGAAATCTTTAAGAAAATTTCATAGAAAACACTAAATCTGTTTAATATAAGGAGGCTTATCAAAACTTTTTTCGGACATGAATTTTAAAGAAACTATCAGCATCTAATATAGCCAAGATGTTTGAAAAAATATTCTAGATTTTACTAGGAGGCTTAGCGCTTATCAATGCGTTAGTTTTATAATATTATGGCCTGGCAAACGTCGAATGTCCCGGGTAGAGAGGTGAATGACCGACAGTTAAACTCGCGCAATGTTATCGAAATAACAAAGTGTTTTTATAACGGATGTTTTGAGATAGAACTGGAATTTAATGTAGAAATAATTAAGCCAGAATATGTAAAACAAATACAATGTTTAGAAGATTGTTAATTAAAATCTAATTGGAAAGTTTGGTTTTAATTTTAAAAAATACATTGCAAAGGACTAGGCAAGGATCTTTGGTTACCTAGATACATGACGTAACGAGATTAGAGACATCTTAGAAAGTTAGTTAACAGTCAGTTTGTAGCAGGCGATCCTTATCTGTGAACATTCACTATATAAGTTGTTTTGTGACATTCTGAAAACTAGGTGATCACACGTAAATACATCATGAAAAACAACAGCACTTAAAGGGACGGTTAAAACCTTAAAAAAGATCTCTCGGTTAGAGTAATTAAACTAACGGGAGAATGTTTGGCATCCGGTAGAATGCCCCATCCCCAGGAAAAAACAAAGTAATAAAAAAATTTAAAGAGAAAAAACAGACGCACATTCAATAAGGCACTCGTGTATATATATACACACCTCCACGGGAATACTACAGCTTTACATATATGTGAACATGGTAAAGAAAGAAATGAGAAAATACTTATGTAAAAGTCAAGAAACAAATTGGGAGGTCTCATTGCAATCATATTTTTTCAAGGAGCCTTTCTTGATTGGTGTTTCTGGCTGCAATGAGTGCGTGAGCATTATAGTGCACGGGCCTTGTACATGTTTTGTTCGAAATTATTTGAAAGCTCATTTCGAACTTGTACATGTTTTGTTCGAAATTATTTGAAAGCTCTTTCGAACTTGTACATGTTTTGTTCGAAATTATTTCAAAGGTCTTTTCGCACTTGTAAAATTTTGTTTTAAATTATTTGAGAGGTCATTTCGAACTTGTACAGTTTTGTTTGAAAGTATTTGAAAGGTCATTTCGAACGTGTGCATACTTTGTTCGACATTATTTGAAAGATCATTTCGAACTTGTACATATTTTGCTCGACATTATTTGAAAGCCCATTTCCAACTTGTACATGTTTTGTTCGAAATTATTTGAAAGCTCATTTCGAACTTGTACATGTGTTGTTCGAAATTATTTGAAAGCCCATTTCGAACTTGTACATGTTTTGTTCGAAATTATTTGAAAGCTCATTTCGAACTTGTACATGTGTTGTTCGAAATTATTTAAAAGCTGATTTCGAACTTGTACATGTTTTGTTCGAAATTATTTGAAAGCTCATTTCGAACTTGTACATGTTTTGTTCGAAATTATTTGAAAGCTGATTTCGAACTTGTACATGTTTTGTTCAACATTATTTCAAAGCTCATTTGGAACTTGTACATGTTTTGTTCAACATTATTTGAAAGCTCATTTCGAACTTGTACATGTGTTGTTCGAAATTATTTGAAAGCTCATTTCGAACTTGTACATGTGTTGTTCGAAATTATTTGAAAGCTCATTTCGAACTTGTACATGTTTTGTTCGAAATTATTTGAAAGCTCATTTCGAACTTGTACATGTGTTGTTCGAAATTATTTGAAAGCTGATTTCGAACTTGTACATGTTTTGTTCAACATTATTTAAAAGCTCATTTGGAACTTGTACATGTTTTGTTCAACATTATTTGAAAGCTCATTTCGAACTTGTACATGTTTTGTTCAACATTATTTAAAAGCTCATTTGGAACTTGTACATGTTTTGTTCAACATTATTTGAAAGCTCATTTCGAACTTGTACATGTTTTGTTCGATATTATTTGAAAGCTCATTTCGAACTTGTACATGTTTTGTTCGATATTATTTGAAAGCTCATTTCGAACTTGTACATGTTTTGTTCAACATTATTTAAAAGCTCATTTGGAACTTGTACATGTTTTGTTCGAAATTATTTGAAAGCTCATTTCGAACTTGTACATGTTTTGTTCAACATTATTTGAAAGCTCATTTCGAACTTGTACATGTTTTGTTCAACATTATTTAAAAGCTCATTTGGAACTTGTACATGTTTTGTTCAACATTATTTGAAAGCTCATTTCGAACTTGTACATGTTTTGTTCGATATTATTTGAAAGCTCATTTCGAACTTGTACATGTTTTGTTCGATATTATTTGAAAGCTCATTTCGAACTTGTACATGTTTTGTTCAACATTATTTAAAAGCTCATTTGGAACTTGTACATGTTTTGTTCGAAATTATTTGAAAGCTCATTTCGAACTTGTACATGTTTTGTTCAACATTATTTGAAAGCTCATTTCGAACTTGTACATGTTTTGTTCAACATTATTTGAAAGCTCATTTCGAACTTGTACATGTTTTGTTCGAAATTATTTGAAAGCTCATTTCGAACTTGTACATGTTTTGTTCAACATTATTTGAAAGCTCATTTTGAACTTGTACATGTGTTGTTCAACATTATTTAAAAGCTCATTTGGAACTTGTACATGTTTTGTTCGAAATTATTTGAAAGCTCATTTCGAACTTGTACATGTTTTGTTCGATATTATTTGAAAGCTCATTTCGAACTTGTACATGTTTTGTTCAACATTATTTGAAAGCTCATTTTGAACTTGTACATGTGTTGTTCGAAATTATTTGAAAGCTCATTTCGAACTTGTACATGTGTTGTTCGAAATTATTTGAAAGCTCATTTTGAACTTGTACATGTGTTGTTCGAAATTATTTGAAAGCTCATTTCGAACTTGTACATATTTTGTTCGAAATTATTTGAAAGCCCATTTCGAACTTGTACATGTGTTGTTCGAAATTATTTGAAAGCTCATTTCGAACTTGTACATGTGTTGTTCGAAATTATTTGAAAGCTCATTTCGAACTTGTACATGTTTTGTTCGATATTATTTGAAAGCTCATTTCGAACTTGTACATGTTTTGTTCAACATTATTTGAAAGCTCATTTTGAACTTGTACATGTGTTGTTCGAAATTATTTGAAAGCTCATTTCGAACTTGTACATGTGTTGTTCGAAATTATTTGAAAGCTCATTTTGAACTTGTACATGTGTTGTTCGAAATTATTTGAAAGCTCATTTCGAACTTGTACATATTTTGTTCGAAATTATTTGAAAGCTCATTTCGAACTTGTACATGTGTTGTTCGAAATTATTTGAAAGCTAATTTCGAACTTGTACATGTTTTGTTCAACATTATTTGAAAGCTCATTTGGAACTTGTACATGTTTTGTTCGAAATTATTTGAAAGCTCATTTCGAACTTGTACATGTTTTGTTCGAAATTATTTGAAAGCTCATTTCGAACTTGTACATGTGTTGTTCGAAATTATTTGAAAGCTCATTTCGAACTTGTACATGTGTTGTTCGGAATTATTTGAAAGCTCATTTCGAACTTGTACATGTTTTGTTCAACATTATTTGAAAGCTCATTTCGAACTTGTACATGTTTTGTTCAACATTATTTGAAAGCTCATTTGGAACTTGTACATGTTTTGTTCGAAATTATTTGAAAGCTCATTTCGAACTTGTACATGTTTTGTTCGAAATTATTTGAAAGCTCATTTCGAACTTGTACATGTGTTGTTCGAAATTATTTGAAAGCTCATTTCGAACTTGTACATGTGTTGTCCGGAATTATTTGAAAGCTCATTTCGAACTTGTACATGTGTTGTTCGAAATTATTTGAAAGCTCATTTCGAACTTGTACATGTGTTGTTCGGAATTATTTGAAAGCTCATTTCAAACTTGTACATGTTTTGTTCGAAATTATTTGAAAGCTCATTTCGAACTTGTACATGTGTTGTTCGAAATTATTTGAAAGCTCATTTCGAACTTGTACATGTGTTGTTCGAAATTATTTGAAAGCTCATTTCGAACTTGTACATGTTTTGTTCAACATTATTTGAAAGCTCATTTCGAACTTGTACATGTTTTGTTCGAAATTATTTGAAAGCTCATTTCGAACTTGTACATGTTTCGTTCGAAATTATTTGAAAGCTCATTTCGAACTTGTACATGTGTTGTTCGAAATTATTTGAAAGCTCATTTCGAACTTGTACATGTTTTGTTCGAAATTATTTGAAAGCTCATTTCGAACTTGTACATGTGTTGTTCGAAATTATTTGAAAGCTGATTTCGAACTTGTACATGTTTTGTTCAACATTATTTCAAAGCTCATTTGGAACTTGTACATGTTTTGTTCAACATTATTTGAAAGCTCATTTCGAACTTGTACATGTGTTGTTCGAAATTATTTGAAAGCTCATTTCGAACTTGTACATGTGTTGTTCGAAATTATTTGAAAGCTCATTTCGAACTTGTACATGTTTTGTTCGAAATTATTTGAAAGCTCATTTCGAACTTGTACATGTGTTGTTCGAAATTATTTGAAAGCTGATTTCGAACTTGTACATGTTTTGTTCAACATTATTTAAAAGCTCATTTGGAACTTGTACATGTTTTGTTCAACATTATTTGAAAGCTCATTTCGAACTTGTACATGTTTTGTTCAACATTATTTAAAAGCTCATTTGGAACTTGTACATGTTTTGTTCAACATTATTTGAAAGCTCATTTCGAACTTGTACATGTTTTGTTCGATATTATTTGAAAGCTCATTTCGAACTTGTACATGTTTTGTTCGATATTATTTGAAAGCTCATTTCGAACTTGTACATGTTTTGTTCAACATTATTTAAAAGCTCATTTGGAACTTGTACATGTTTTGTTCGAAATTATTTGAAAGCTCATTTCGAACTTGTACATGTTTTGTTCAACATTATTTGAAAGCTCATTTCGAACTTGTACATGTTTTGTTCAACATTATTTGAAAGCTCATTTCGAACTTGTACATGTTTTGTTCGAAATTATTTGAAAGCTCATTTCGAACTTGTACATGTTTTGTTCAACATTATTTAAAAGCTCATTTGGAACTTGTACATGTTTTGTTCAACATTATTTGAAAGCTCATTTCGAACTTGTACATGTTTTGTTCGAAATTATTTGAAAGCTCATTTCGAACTTGTACATGTTTTGTTCGAAATTATTTGAAAGCTCATTTCGAACTTGTACATGTGTTGTTCGATATTATTTGAAAGCTCATTTCGAACTTGTACATGTTTTGTTCAACATTATTTGAAAGCTCATTTTGAACTTGTACATGTGTTGTTCAACATTATTTAAAAGCTCATTTGGAACTTGTACATGTTTTGTTCGAAATTATTTGAAAGCTCATTTCGAACTTGTACATGTTTTGTTCGATATTATTTGAAAGCTCATTTCGAACTTGTACATGTTTTGTTCAACATTATTTGAAAGCTCATTTTGAACTTGTACATGTGTTGTTCGAAATTATTTGAAAGCTCATTTCGAACTTGTACATGTGTTGTTCGAAATTATTTGAAAGCTCATTTTGAACTTGTACATGTGTTGTTCGAAATTATTTGAAAGCTCATTTCGAACTTGTACATATTTTGTTCGAAATTATTTGAAAGCTCATTTCGAACTTGTACATGTTTTGTTCGAAATTATTTGAAAGCTAATTTCGAACTTGTACATGTTTTGTTCAACATTATTTGAAAGCTCATTTGGAACTTGTACATGTTTTGTTCGAAATTATTTGAAAGCTCATTTCGAACTTGTACATGTGTTGTTCGAAATTATTTGAAAGCTCATTTCGAACTTGTACATGTGTTGTTCGAAATTATTTGAAAGCTCATTTCGAACTTGTACATGTGTTGTTCGGAATTATTTGAAAGCTCATTTCGAACTTGTACATGTTTTGTTCAACATTATTTGAAAGCTCATTTCGAACTTGTACATGTTTTGTTCAACATTATTTGAAAGCTCATTTGGAACTTGTACATGTTTTGTTCGAAATTATTTGAAAGCTCATTTCGAACTTGTACATGTTTTGTTCAACATTATTTAAAAGCTCATTTCGAACTTGTACATGTTTTGTTCAACATTATTTGAAAGCTCATTTCGAACTTGTACATGTTTTGTTCGAAATTATTTGAAAGCTCATTTCGAACTTGTACATGTGTTGTTCGAAATTATTTGAAAGCTGATTTCGAACTTGTACATGTTTTGTTCAACATTATTTAAAAGCTCATTTGGAACTTGTACATGTTTTGTTCAACATTATTTGAAAGCTCATTTCGAACTTGTACATGTTTTGTTCAACATTATTTAAAAGCTCATTTGGAACTTGTACATGTTTTGTTCAACATTATTTGAAAGCTCATTTCGAACTTGTACATGTTTTGTTCGATATTATTTGAAAGCTCATTTCGAACTTGTACATGTTTTGTTCGATATTATTTGAAAGCTCATTTCGAACTTGTACATGTTTTGTTCAACATTATTTAAAAGCTCATTTGGAACTTGTACATGTTTTGTTCGAAATTATTTGAAAGCTCATTTCGAACTTGTACATGTTTTGTTCAACATTATTTGAAAGCTCATTTCGAACTTGTACATGTTTTGTTCAACATTATTTGAAAGCTCATTTCGAACTTGTACATGTTTTGTTCGAAATTATTTGAAAGCTCATTTCGAACTTGTACATGTTTTGTGCAACATTATTTGAAAGCTCATTTTGAACTTGTACATGTGTTGTTCAACATTATTTAAAAGCTCATTTGGAACTTGTACATGTTTTGTTCGAAATTATTTGAAAGCTCATTTCGAACTTGTACATGTTTTGTTCGATATTATTTGAAAGCTCATTTCGAACTTGTACATGTTTTGTTCAACATTATTTGAAAGCTCATTTTGAACTTGTACATGTGTTGTTCGAAATTATTTGAAAGCTCATTTCGAACTTGTACATGTGTTGTTCGAAATTATTTGAAAGCTCATTTTGAACTTGTACATGTGTTGTTCGAAATTATTTGAAAGCTCATTTCGAACTTGTACATATTTTGTTCGAAATTATTTGAAAGCCCATTTCGAACTTGTACATGTGTTGTTCGAAATTATTTGAAAGCTCATTTCGAACTTGTACATGTGTTGTTCGAAATTATTTGAAAGCTCATTTCGAACTTGTACATGTTTTGTTCGATATTATTTGAAAGCTCATTTCGAACTTGTACATGTTTTGTTCAACATTATTTGAAAGCTCATTTTGAACTTGTACATGTGTTGTTCGAAATTATTTGAAAGCTCATTTCGAACTTGTACATGTGTTGTTCGAAATTATTTGAAAGCTCATTTTGAACTTGTACATGTGTTGTTCGAAATTATTTGAAAGCTCATTTCGAACTTGTACATATTTTGTTCGAAATTATTTGAAAGCTCATTTCGAACTTGTACATGTGTTGTTCGAAATTATTTGAAAGCTAATTTCGAACTTGTACATGTTTTGTTCAACATTATTTGAAAGCTCATTTGGAACTTGTACATGTTTTGTTCGAAATTATTTGAAAGCTCATTTCGAACTTGTACATGTGTTGTTCGAAATTATTTGAAAGCTCATTTCGAACTTGTACATGTGTTGTTCGGAATTATTTGAAAGCTCATTTCGAACTTGTACATGTTTTGTTCAACATTATTTGAAAGCTCATTTCGAACTTGTACATGTTTTGTTCAACATTATTTGAAAGCTCATTTGGAACTTGTACATGTTTTGTTCGAAATTATTTGAAAGCTCATTTCGAACTTGTACATGTTTTGTTCGAAATTATTTGAAAGCTCATTTCGAACTTGTACATGTGTTGTTCGAAATTATTTGAAAGCTCATTTCGAACTTGTACATGTGTTGTCCGGAATTATTTGAAAGCTCATTTCGAACTTGTACATGTGTTGTTCGAAATTATTTGAAAGCTCATTTCGAACTTGTACATGTGTTGTTCGGAATTATTTGAAAGCTCATTTCAAACTTGTACATGTTTTGTTCGAAATTATTTGAAAGCTCATTTCGAACTTGTACATGTGTTGTTCGAAATTATTTGAAAGCTCATTTCGAACTTGTACATGTGTTGTTCGAAATTATTTGAAAGCTCATTTCGAACTTGTACATGTTTTGTTCAACATTATTTGAAAGCTCATTTCGAACTTGTACATGTTTTGTTCGAAATTATTTGAAAGCTCATTTCGAACTTGTACATGTTTTGTTCGAAATTATTTGAAAGCTCATTTCGAACTTGTACATGTGTTGTTCGAAATTATTTGAAAGCTCATTTCGAACTTGTACATGTTTTGTTCGAAATTATTTGAAAGCTCATTTCGAACTTGTACATGTGTTGTTCGAAATTATTTGAAAGCTCATTTCGAACTTGTACAGTTTTTTTTAAGAACAATAATTTTATTTTGATAAAAATACTTGCAAACCAAACAAAAAATAATTATTGCATTCACTCATATATTATAATTCCAAATGCAGCAAAGAGATACTTAGTCTGTTACTTGTGTGATTTTCGAAAATGGTTGATCTGGGAGGTGGTTTCCTTGTTTATGAGAGTCGGTTTTATAGACATAAGGTAGTCTTCCTTTTTTGTTTAGTTTTGTTAAAAATTTACCTGATCCAATATTTAAGCGGTCCTTTTTTTAAAGTTTGTTTGTGATAGTTTATACAGAATCTCTCCTCTTAAGTAAAGTGTGCCAAAAGCAACATAAATTATAATAAACTCACTTATGTAAATTGACAAACATCTTAGAATATTTCCAACAAAAAGTACATGATCTTTCAGAAATGGCTTTACTCCTTTTTGCATAAAATTAAATTAAACTGAATAAACCCCAATCGTTGTATCTCTAGTCGCTGCGTTCCCTAAATTGTTTAATAATCAGTTAATTAGTTTAGAGGTGAATTCTACACACACAAACATATGAACATACACATACGTAACTTTATATCTAAATGGAAATATACTAGCTTTACAATTTTTTTTAAATTTTGTCAAGAATGTAATGAAATTAATTTCATTTTTTGTTGCTTAAACAAAAAATAAAATGAAGTCAGTTGTAAAAATAGGAACTCTTTTTATATATTTCACATTGAATATGAGTTATTCCCCTTTGCTGATTTTCATTCTGGTTGATCATAATTGAAAATGTTTACATATTACAATTTTCTGGTCAGGACTATATAATGTTAAAATAAACTGTAAAATTTTAAAAATGGCCATGTGACCATGTAACGACGCTTGACCATGTTTCACTATCAATTGATGTATGGATTAAGAAAAAATGAAACATTTTATATATATGTATATATGCTTGTACTTTTTTGTAGAAAAAGAAATCCCATACAGTGCTCTATTATTAGGGAAAACCCTTTCTCGAAATAAGAGCAATATATTTTTTGTATAATATATACAGGAATTTACATTTATATCGGTAGTCGGTACCGACGGTTTCAAGCCTGGTAGTTGAGGACTGCTCTTAATGTCCGCCTCAGGCTCTCTTCAGCCGACTCTCATCTGTCTTTAACCGGAACCGGAACTCTATATATGCACACCATAATTTGTATTTATTTATTTATTTTATCCTTTATTTTTTTTGTATGCTACTTTAATAAGGTAATAAATTTGAAGCAATAAATTAAAAAGTATGGGATGATGCCTTCTATATTATTTTTTTTCTTTAAGCATCCCCCGTTGTCATTCAGTTTAAGTCTCGTTTAAAAGCGTTTAAAAGTTCATTTTGAAGTTATGTCTAATCTCGTTTAAAAATAGGGTAATAAAATTTAGATTGAAATAGACCTAGGAAGTGCCCAGGGGATTCCGGTTAAAGACAGATGAGAGTCGGCTGAAGAGAGCCTGAGGCGGACATTAAGAGCAGTCCTCAACTATCGGGCTTGAAACCGTCGGTACCGACTACCGATATAAATGTAAATTCCTGTATATATTATACAAAAAATATATTGCTCTTATTTCGAGAAAGGCTTTTTCCCTAATAATAGAGCACTGTGTGGGATTTCTTTTTCTACAAAAAAGTACAAGTATAATAGCCCCCACCAGGTACTTGCGGTGTATACCAATAACCCAGTGGTCGAGCACTATCGAAAAGGAAGAACACAAAACAGGAATTAAAACCGCCGGAACTTCTTTGCAAAAACACCAAAGATGGAGAAATACACGTTAAACTACTCGATAAAAAACATACCAACACCAAGCAACCAGCTCTATACAAAAATTCTGCTGGCAAAAATCGAAGACGTAATAAAAAGAATGAGATGGAAAATCATAAACGGAAATAACGCCAAAGAAAATGAAAAAAATAACTTCGGACTAAAATCGATTAAGTACCCTCCAAAAGTTGACGAAGTAGGGGAATTTGAAAAAGAACTTTTAGAAATAATCGCCAAACTTTAATTTAAACACACATCAAACAAATTCCAAAAAGAAATAACCGCTGACATAAAAAAAATAAAGAAAAGAAAAAATGATACGATCATATTCTCAGACAAAACAAAAAACTTACACACTATGGATAAAGAAAAGAAAAAACAATTAATATTAAATTCCATTACCGATAAATACCAACTAGCGGAAAATGGAACTTATGAATCAATAAATAAAGAAGCCACAGAGATAGCCACGAAATTAGGCATAGAGTATAGAGTCGATAGACTAGCAAAGAAAAACGGATTTGTTACTTTAAAAGACCACAAAGACAATTTCACAAATAAACCAACCTGTAGGCTAATTAACCCCGACAAAAGTGAAATAGGCCTGGCTTGCAAATTCTTTATCAAGAAGATAGTTAAGGATGTAAAAAGAAATTTGAACCTTAAATTGTGGGCAAATACAAACTCAGTCCTGGACTGGTTTAAAAATATAGAAGAACCGCAAAATTGCAGATTCACCCAGATGGATATAGTGGATTTTTATCCCTCCATTACTAAAGAAATCTTAGAAAAGACATTAAAATTTGCATCAAAATATAGAAAGATAAGCACCCTAGATATAGAAACAATTATGCAAGCAAGGCGAACTCTTTTGTTTTTCGAAGGAAAAACTTGGGTTAAAAAAACAAACGATGAGGACCAATTTGACGTCGCAATGGGGGCCTATGACAGTGCAGACATGTGCGATTTAGTCGGACTGTTTATACTAACCAACTTAGAAAAGAAATTCCCAGATCATTCATTCGGACTATATAGAGATGATGATTTATGGCTATCGCGAAATTACAATGGAAATGCATTAGACAGGTTTAGAAAAGAAATAGAAAAGTATTTCAAGGAGTTAGGATTTAAAATAATAATATCCACAAATTTACGTAAAGTGGACTTCTTAGACGTAACTTTAGATCTCCAAAAAAGAATATATAAACCCTTTCATAAACCAAATGAAAAATTAGTATACATACACAAAGGTTCATGCCACCCCCGACAATATTTAAAAATATGGTAGCAAATGTGAGCAAAAGAATCTCTACATTGTCTTCAAATGCAGAAGTATTTGAACAAGCAGCTCCATATTACAATGACGCGCTCCATAAAAGTGGATTTAAAGAAAAAAATAAGATTCGAACCATTCCATAACCAACAAAAAAACAAAAAAAAACAGAGGACGGAAAGTAATTTGGTTTCTACCTCCATTTTCATTAAATATAAAAACTAAAGTAGGACGGTTGTTCTTGAAACTACTAGATAAACATTTTCCAAAAAAGCACAAGCTACATAAAATATTCAATAGAAATACAGTTAAAATGAGCTACTCAACAACACCGTCAATAAAATCCATCATCTCTAGAGAACCCATAGAGAGGGAAAATGCAACATGCTCTTGCAGAACCAAAAATGAGTGCCCGCTTGAAGGGAATTGTAAAGCAGAGTCACTTGTATATGAAGCAACTGTAACGAATACATCCACAAACGTAACTAATAAATACATTGGAATGACGAATGGGGCGTTTAAACAGAGATATTATATGCACATGAGCTCTTTTAGAGCAAAAGAGAGAAGTAATACGGCTTTAGCAAACAAGATCTGGTAGTTAAAAGAAGAAGGTGCGCCTTTTACGGTGAAATGGAAAAAAATCGAGCAAAAACCTTCATACTCCCCAGAGCTAAAACAATGCTCGCTCTGCAATGCCGAAAAGTATTATATTTTAAAAGCAATCCAAGAAGATGGATGCTTAAATGTAAGAAATGAATGCTTGAAGGAATGTATACATAGAAGAGGATCGCTTCTTATAAATTGCGATAGAAAAAAAGATAAAACGTGAAGATAAAAAAAGGATTAGTTATGGACACATGTCAAAATATTTTATTTTATTTTATATTATTGTAGATTTTATAACCTATTTTAAACGAGATCTAGAGAGAATTTTTAAGTTTAAAATTTTAAATGTTTTAAAACGTGTTTTTAAATAGATCTTATACTTAATATACTTAAATATAAAAACGCCAATTTTTGACACCGTTTAGACCTATTTCAATCTAAGATTTATTACCGTTTTTTAAAACGAAATTACATATAATTTTAAAATAACGGTTTAAATAATTTTAAACGTGAAACGAGACTTAAATATAAACATATGCCACATTTTTACACAATTTAAGTCTATTTTAACTAAATATTATTACCGTAATTAAAACGAAACTAGAGGTTAATTTAAAACAAATCTTAAACGTTTTTAAACGCAAAGCGATACTTAAATATTAGTATATACCATCCCCTGGGCACTTCCTAGGTTTATTTCAATCTAAATTTTTAATCTATTTTTAAACGAGATTAGACATAACTTCAAAATGAATTTTTAAACGCTTTTAAACGAGACTTAAACTAAATGACAGGGGGGATGCTTAAAGAAAAAAAATAATATAGAAGGCATCATCCCATACTTTTTAATTTATTGCTTCAAATTTATTACTTTATAAAAATAGCATACAAAAAAAATAAAAATAAAAAAATAAAGGATAAAATAAATAAATAAATAAATAAAAATTATGGTGTGCATATATAGAGTTCCGGTTCCGGTTAAAGACAGATGAGAGTCGGCTGAAGAGAGCCTGAGGCGGACATTAAGAGCAGTCCTCAACTACCGGGCTTGAAACCGTCGGTACCGACTACCGATATAAATGTAAATGTCTGTATATATTATACAAAAAATATATGTGTATATATATGTATATATATATGTATATATATTTATATATATGTATATATATTTATATATATATGTATATATATATTTATATATATATGTATATATATGTATATATATATTTGAACTTATTAAACAATTTCGATTTGGTTTTTAGCCGGTAAAAATAGCTGCTAGAGAGTCAACATTAAAAATAATAGGAAATTGGTTGGCGCGAGTCGACTTAAAATGCTATACTGCGCATATGCAAATATAGGTTTATACGTTAAAATCAGATTATTGTTAACTATTTCTCATCCAACTAGCAATAGCTCAAATCGTAACGACTAAGACGTTTAATGCTTTGGTTTCGATTTTAGCTGATGACATCCATGTCTAACATATATACATATATATATATATATATATGCATATATATATTATTATAATAATATATATATACATATATATATATATATATATATATATATATATATATATATATATATAATGTTTCATTTTTTCTTGATCCATGCATCAATTGATAGTGAAACATGGTCAAGGGTCGTTATATATATATATATATATATATATATATATATATATATATATATATATATATATGTATAGGATGACTCAAAAAAACAGAGGACATTTAATTGTTTTTCTGAGCATTTTACAATCAACGGAGAAAAAAGGCCAAAGACCCTAGTGTTTTGATGTGATGTTTTGAATATAATACACTAGTTATGACTAAAGTTTCATTTCATTCGGACAAAACACTAAGAAACGGGGCCTAATTAGAGTTGGGCCCGTTTTTTGGGGCCACCCTATATATATATATATATATATATATATATATATATAGCATGGGTGCCCGGCGTTGCCCGGATGTTTGGAGGTGGATACTGAGAAAAAAAAACGGTCAATTTTTTTTAACTTTGACTCCTATTATGACTCCTTAACATTTATTGTTTTAGGGTCAAATCAAGTTAATGAGTTAGATCCATGTCCAAGAAACCTATATCAAAACTTTCAAGTGTTTAGACCCAAAATTGTCGCAGGAGTTTGGTAGAGTTCTCAAAAGCCAAATCATTGAACTTTTACCTTTTAATCGCAAACTTTCTGGCTGAAAACAGATCACATAGATTTTTCCAACCCTCAGTACCCTGTATCTCAAATTTTGAGTCTGTAGACTTAAAATTGACAGAGTTATTGCGTAGGGAAATGTACACACACAGACAGATAGATAGATAGATAGATAGATAGATAGATAGATAGATAGATTAAACAAAAATATATACGCACTAGCGTTGCCCGGGTATTTAGAGGTGTATGTTGAGCAAAGAAAAAAGCGGTCAATTTTTTTAAGTTTTAACCCTATTATGACCTCTTTAAATTCATTATTTTGAGCTCAAATAAAGTTATTAAGTTAGATCCATGTCCAAGGAACCTATATCTAAAATTTCAAGCGTTTAGACCCAAAATTGGCCGAGGAGTTTGGTAGAATTCTCAAAAGACAAATCGTTGAACTTTGACCTCCTTATCGCCAAATTCCTGGCCAAAAACCTATCCCATCGATTTTCCCAAATCTCAGTACCCTGTATATCAAATTTCGAGTCTGTAGACTAAAAATTGATAGAGTTATCGTGTATAGAAATGTACACAGACACATACACACACACACACACTTTCACTTTTGTAGATACTAGCAGAGGTTCCCGGCGTTGCTCGGGTGTTTGGATGTGTATGTTGAGCAAAATGGAAAAAAAATCGGTCAATTTTTTTAAATTTGACCCCTAGTATCACCCCTTAACGTTTATTGTTTTGGGCTCAAATTGAGTTATTAAGTTAGATCCATGTCCAAGAGACCTATATCAAAAATTTCAAGTGTTTAGACCCAAAATTGTCGGAGGAGTTTGGTAAAGTTCTCAAAGGTCAAATCGTTGAACTTTGACCCCTTACCAGCCAAATATCTGGCTGAAAACCGATTATAAGAGTTTCCCAAATCTCAGTACTCAGTATATCAAATTTGGAGTCTGTAGACTAAAAATTGACAGAGTTATTGCATAGGAAAATGTACACAGACACACAGACACACACACAGACATTTTTACTTTTATATATATAATAGCATTTCAGCCCGGCGTTGCCCGGGTGTTTGGATGTGTATGTTGTGCACAAAAAAAAGTGGTAGTAGGAAGGCAGGCTCGAATCCGTACGGCAAAGGAGGAAAAGAACGGGGTGAAACCTAACGTTTATGCTGTTACACACACCGCCAAATCGGAAGCGATATTTTTTAAAAAATTAAAACTAGACAAATCTAAAGAAGAGGATAACTTTCAAAAATATCGGCGAAACAAGTGACCCCCCCCTGTAAAAAAGTGCCTAGTTGAAGGGGAAGATGTTAATGTTTTTAGCCAATTTTTCGATATTTGTTGTATGAAAGGTCGATCTTTTGTTCGAAATTATTTGAAAGCTCATTTCGAACTTGTACATGTGTTGTTCGAAATTATTTGAAAGCTCATTTCGAACTTGTACATGTGTTGTTCGGAATTATTTGAAAGCTCATTTCGAACTTGTACATGTTTTGTTCAACATTATTTGAAAGCTCATTTCGAACTTGTACATGTTTTGTTCAACATTATTTGAAAGCTCATTTGGAACTTGTACATGTTTTGTTCGAAATTATTTGAAAGCTCATTTCGAACTTGTACATGTTTTGTTCGAAATTATTTGAAAGCTCATTTCGAACTTGTACATGTGTTGTTCGAAATTATTTGAAAGCTCATTTCGAACTTGTACATGTGTTGTTCGGAATTATTTGAAAGCTCATTTCGAACTTGTACATGTGTTGTTCGAAATTATTTGAAAGCTCATTTCGAACTTGTACATGTGTTGTTCGGAATTATTTGAAAGCTCATTTCGAACTTGTACATGTTTTGTTCGAAATTATTTGAAAGCTCATTTCGAACTTGTACATGTGTTGTTCGAAATTATTTGAAAGCTCATTTCGAACTTGTACATGTGTTGTTCGAAATTATTTGAAAGCTCATTTCGAACTTGTACATGTTTTGTTCAACATTATTTGAAAGCTCATTTCGAACTTGTACATGTTTTGTTCGAAATTATTTGAAAGCTCATTTCGAACTTGTACATGTTTTGTTCGAAATTATTTGAAAGCTCATTTCGAACTTGTACATGTGTTGTTCGAAATTATTTGAAAGCTCATTTCGAACTTGTACATGTTTTGTTCGAAATTATTTGAAAGCTCATTTCGAACTTGTACATGTGTTGTTCGAAATTATTTGAAAGCTCATTTCGAACTTGTACATGTGTTGTTCGAAATTATTTGAAAGCTCATTTCGAACTTGTACATGTTTTGTTCAACATTATTTGAAATCTCATTTGGAACTTGTACATGTTTTGTTCGAAATTATTTGAAAGCTCATTTCGAACTTGTACATGTTTTGTTCGAAATTATTTGAAAGCTCATTTCGAACTTGTACATGTGTTGTTCGAAATTATTTGAAAGCTCATTTCGAACTTGTACATGTTTTGTTCGAAATTATTTGAAAGCTCATTTCGAACTTGTACATGTGTTGTTCGAAATTATTTGAAAGCTCATTTCGAACTTGTACAGTTTTTTTTAAGAACAATAATTTTATTTTGATAAAAATACTGGCAAACCAAACAAAAAATAATTATTGCATTCACTCATATATTATAATTCCAAATGCAGCAAAGAGATACTTAGTCTGTTACTTGTGTGATTTTCGAAAATGGTTGATCTGGGAGGTGGTTTCCTTGTTTATGAGAGTCGGTTTTATAGACATAAGGTAGTCTTCCTTTTTTGTTTAGTTTTGTTAAAAATTTACCTGATCCAATATTTAAGCGGTCCTTTTTTTAAAGTTTGTTTGTGATAGTTTATACAGAATCTCTCCTCTTAAGTAAAGTGTGCCAAAAGCAACATAAATTATAATAAACTCACTTATGTAAATTGACAAACATCTTAGAATATTTCCAACAAAAAGTACATGATCTTTCAGAAATGGCTTTACTCCTTTTTGCATAAAATTAAATTAAACTGAATAAACCCCAATCGTTGTATCTCTAGTCGCTGCGTTCCCTAAATTGTTTAATAATCAGTTAATTAGTTTAGAGGTGAATTCTACACACACAAACATATGAACATACACATACGTAACTTTATATCTAAATGGAAATATACTAGCTTTACAATTTTTTTTAAATTTTGTCAAGAATGTAATGAAATTAATTTCATTTTTTGTTGCTTAAACAAAAAATAAAATGAAGTCAGTTGTAAAAATAGGAACTCTTTTTATATATTTCACATTGAATATGAGTTATTCCCCTTTGCTGATTTTCATTCTGGTTGATCATAATTGAAAATGTTTACATATTACAATTTTCTGGTCAGGACTATATAATGTTAAAATAAACTGTAAAATTTTAAAAATGGCCATGTGACCATGTAACGACGCTTGACCATGTTTCACTATCAATTGATGTATGGATTAAGAAAAAATGAAACATTTTATATATATGTATATATGCTTGTACTTTTTTGTAGAAAAAGAAATCCCATACAGTGCTCTATTATTAGGGAAAACCCTTTCTCGAAATAAGAGCAATATATTTTTTGTATAATATATACAGGAATTTACATTTATATCGGTAGTCGGTACCGACGGTTTCAAGCCTGGTAGTTGAGGACTGCTCTTAATGTCCGCCTCAGGCTCTCTTCAGCCGACTCTCATCTGTCTTTAACCGGAACCGGAACTCTATATATGCACACCATAATTTGTATTTATTTATTTATTTTATCCTTTATTTTTTTTTGTATGCTACTTTAATAAGGTAATAAATTTGAAGCAATAAATTAAAAAGTATGGGATGATGCCTTCTATATTATTTTTTTTCTTTAAGCATCCCCCGTTGTCATTCAGTTTAAGTCTCGTTTAAAAGCGTTTAAAAGTTCATTTTGAAGTTATGTCTAATCTCGTTTAAAAATAGGGTAATAAAATTTAGATTGAAATAGACCTAGGAAGTGCCCAGGGGATTCCGGTTAAAGACAGATGAGAGTCGGCTGAAGAGAGCCTGAGGCGGACATTAAGAGCAGTCCTCAACTATCGGGCTTGAAACCGTCGGTACCGACTACCGATATAAATGTAAATTCCTGTATATATTATACAAAAAATATATTGCTCTTATTTCGAGAAAGGCTTTTTCCCTAATAATAGAGCACTGTGTGGGATTTCTTTTTCTACAAAAAAGTACAAGTATAATAGCCCCCACCAGGTACTTGCGGTGTATACCAATAACCCAGTGGTCGAGCACTATCGAAAAGGAAGAACACAAAACAGGAATTAAAACCGCCGGAACTTCTTTGCAAAAACACCAAAGATGGAGAAATACACGTTAAACTACTCGATAAAAAACATACCAACACCAAGCAACCAGCTCTATACAAAAATTCTGCTGGCAAAAATCGAAGACGTAATAAAAAGAATGAGATGGAAAATCATAAACGGAAATAACGCCAAAGAAAATGAAAAAAATAACTTCGGACTAAAATCGATTAAGTACCCTCCAAAAGTTGACGAAGTAGGGGAATTTGAAAAAGAACTTTTAGAAATAATCGCCAAACTTTAATTTAAACACACATCAAACAAATTCCAAAAAAAAATAACCGCTGACATAAAAAAAATAAAGAAAAGAAAAAATGAGACGATCATATTCTCAGACAAAACAAAAAACTTACACACTATGGATAAAGAAAAGAAAAAACAATTAATATTAAATTCCATTACCGATAAATACCAACTAGCGGAAAATGGAACTTATGAATCAATAAATAAAGAAGCCACAGAGATAGCCACGAAATTAGGCATAGAGTATAGAGTCGATAGACTAGCAAAGAAAAACGGATTTGTTACTTTAAAAGACCACAAAGACAATTTCACAAATAAACCAACCTGTAGGCTAATTAACCCCGACAAAAGTGAAATAGGCCTGGCTTGCAAATTCTTTATCAAGAAGATAGTTAAGGATGTAAAAAGAAATTTGAACCTTAAATTGTGGGCAAATACAAACTCAGTCCTGGACTGGTTTAAAAATATAGAAGAACCGCAAAATTGCAGATTCACCCAGATGGATATAGTGGATTTTTATCCCTCCATTACTAAAGAAATCTTAGAAAAGACATTAAAATTTGCATCAAAATATAGAAAGATAAGCACCCTAGATATAGAAACAATTATGCAAGCAAGGCGAACTCTTTTGTTTTTCGAAGGAAAAACTTGGGTTAAAAAAACAAACGATGAGGACCAATTTGACGTCGCAATGGGGGCCTATGACAGTGCAGACATGTGCGATTTAGTCGGACTGTTTATACTAACCAACTTAGAAAAGAAATTCCCAGATCATTCATTCGGACTATATAGAGATGATGATTTATGGCTATCGCGAAATTACAATGGAAATGCATTAGACAGGTTTAGAAAAGAAATAGAAAAGTATTTCAAGGAGTTAGGATTTAAAATAATAATATCCACAAATTTACGTAAAGTGGACTTCTTAGACGTAACTTTAGATCTCCAAAAAAGAATATATAAACCCTTTCATAAACCAAATGAAAAATTAGTATACATACACAAAGGTTCATGCCACCCCCGACAATATTTAAAAATATGGTAGCAAATGTGAGCAAAAGAATCTCTACATTGTCTTCAAATGCAGAAGTATTTGAACAAGCAGCTCCATATTACAATGACGCGCTCCATAAAAGTGGATTTAAAGAAAAAAATAAGATTCGAACCATTCCATAACCAACAAAAAAAAAAAAAAAAACAGAGGACGGAAAGTAATTTGGTTTCTACCTCCATTTTCATTAAATATAAAAACTAAAGTAGGACGGTTGTTCTTGAAACTACTAGATAAACATTTTCCAAAAAAGCACAAGCTACATAAAATATTCAATAGAAATACAGTTAAAATGAGCTACTCAACAACACCGTCAATAAAATCCATCATCTCTAGAGAACCCATAGAGAGGGAAAATGCAACATGCTCTTGCAGAGCCAAAAATGAGTGCCCGCTTGAAGGGAATTGTAAAGCAGAGTCACTTGTATATGAAGCAACTGTAACGAATACATCCACAAACGTAACTAATAAATACATTGGAATGACGAATGGGGCGTTTAAACAGAGATATTATATGCACATGAGCTCTTTTAGAGCAAAAGAGAGAAGTAATACGGCTTTAGCAAACAAGATCTGGTAGTTAAAAGAAGAAGGTGCGCCTTTTACGGTGAAATGGAAAAAAATCGAGCAAAAACCTTCATACTCCCCAGAGCTAAAACAATGCTCGCTCTGCAATGCCGAAAAGTATTATATTTTAAAAGCAATCCAAGAAGATGGATGCTTAAATGTAAGAAATGAATGCTTGAAGGAATGTATACATAGAAGAGGATCGCTTCTTATAAATTGCGATAGAAAAAAAGATAAAACGTGAAGATAAAAAAAGGATTAGTTATGGACACATGTCAAAATATTTTATTTTATTTTATATTATTGTAGATTTTATAACCTATTTTAAACGAGATCTAGAGAGAATTTTTAAGTTTAAAATTTTAAATGTTTTAAAACGTGTTTTTAAATAGATCTTATACTTAATATACTTAAATATAAAAACGCCAATTTTTGACACCGTTTAGACCTATTTCAATCTAAGATTTATTACCGTTTTTTAAAACGAAATTACATATAATTTTAAAATAACGGTTTAAATAATTTTAAACGTGAAACGAGACTTAAATATAAACATATGCCACATTTTTACACAATTTAAGTCTATTTTAACTAAATATTATTACCGTAATTAAAACGAAACTAGAGGTTAATTTAAAACAAATCTTAAACGTTTTTAAACGCAAAGCGATACTTAAATATTAGTATATACCATCCCCTGGGCACTTCCTAGGTTTATTTCAATCTAAATTTTTAATCTATTTTTAAACGAGATTAGACATAACTTCAAAATGAATTTTTAAACGCTTTTAAACGAGACTTAAACTAAATGACAGGGGGGATGCTTAAAGAAAAAAAATAATATAGAAGGCATCATCCCATACTTTTTAATTTATTGCTTCAAATTTATTACTTTATAAAAATAGCATACAAAAAAAATAAAAATAAAAAAATAAAGGATAAAATAAATAAATAAATAAATAAAAATTATGGTGTGCATATATAGAGTTCCGGTTCCGGTTAAAGACAGATGAGAGTCGGCTGAAGAGAGCCTGAGGCGGACATTAAGAGCAGTCCTCAACTACCGGGCTTGAAACCGTCGGTACCGACTACCGATATAAATGTAAATGTCTGTATATATTATACAAAAAATATATGTGTATATATATGTATATATATATGTATATATATTTATATATATGTATATATATTTATATATATATGTATATATATATTTATATATATATGTATATATATGTATATATATATTTGAACTTATTAAACAATTTCGATTTGGTTTTTAGCCGGTAAAAATAGCTGCTAGAGAGTCAACATTAAAAATAATAGGAAATTGGTTGGCGCGAGTCGACTTAAAATGCTATACTGCGCATATGCAAATATAGGTTTATACGTTAAAATCAGATTATTGTTAACTATTTCTCATCCAACTAGCAATAGCTCAAATCGTAACGACTAAGACGTTTAATGCTTTGGTTTCGATTTTAGCTGATGACATCCATGTCTAACATATATACATATATATATATATATATATGCATATATATATTATTATAATAATATATATATACATATATATATATATATATATATATATATATATATATATATAATGTTTCATTTTTTCTTGATCCATGCATCAATTGATAGTGAAACATGGTCAAGGGTCGTTATATATATATATATATATATATATATATATATATATATATATATATATATATATATATATATATATATATATGTATAGGATGACTCAAAAAAACAGAGGACATTTAATTGTTTTTCTGAGCATTTTACAATCAACGGAGAAAAAAGGCCAAAGACCCTAGTGTTTTGATGTGATGTTTTGAATATAATACACTAGTTATGACTAAAGTTTCATTTCATTCGGACAAAACACTAAGAAACGGGGCCTAATTAGAGTTGGGCCCGTTTTTTGGGGCCACCCTATATATATATATATATATATATATATATATATATATATATATAGCATGGGTGCCCGGCGTTGCCCGGATGTTTGGAGGTGGATACTGAGAAAAAAAAACGGTCAATTTTTTTTAACTTTGACTCCTATTATGACTCCTTAACATTTATTGTTTTAGGGTCAAATCAAGTTAATGAGTTAGATCCATGTCCAAGAAACCTATATCAAAACTTTCAAGTGTTTAGACCCAAAATTGTCGCAGGAGTTTGGTAGAGTTCTCAAAAGCCAAATCATTGAACTTTTACCTTTTAATCGCAAACTTTCTGGCTGAAAACAGATCACATAGATTTTTCCAACCCTCAGTACCCTGTATCTCAAATTTTGAGTCTGTAGACTTAAAATTGACAGAGTTATTGCGTAGGGAAATGTACACACACAGACAGATAGATAGATAGATAGATAGATAGATAGATAGATAGATAGATAGATAGATAGATAGATAGATTAAACAAAAATATATACGCACTAGCGTTGCCCGGGTATTTAGAGGTGTATGTTGAGCAAAGAAAAAAGCGGTCAATTTTTTTAAGTTTTAACCCTATTATGACCTCTTTAAATTCATTATTTTGAGCTCAAATAAAGTTATTAAGTTAGATCCATGTCCAAGGAACCTATATCTAAAATTTCAAGCGTTTAGACCCAAAATTGGCCGAGGAGTTTGGTAGAATTCTCAAAAGACAAATCGTTGAACTTTGACCTCCTTATCGCCAAATTCCTGGCCAAAAACCTATCCCATCGATTTTCCCAAATCTCAGTACCCTGTATATCAAATTTCGAGTCTGTAGACTAAAAATTGATAGAGTTATCGTGTATAGAAATGTACACAGACACATACACACACACACACACACACACACTTTCACTTTTGTAGATACTAGCAGAGGTTCCCGGCGTTGCTCGGGTGTTTGGATGTGTATGTTGAGCAAAATGGAAAAAAAATCGGTCAATTTTTTTAAATTTGACCCCTAGTATCACCCCTTAACGTTTATTGTTTTGGGCTCAAATTGAGTTATTAAGTTAGATCCATGTCCAAGAGACCTATATCAAAAATTTCAAGTGTTTAGACCCAAAATTGTCGGAGGAGTTTGGTAAAGTTCTCAAAGGTCAAATCGTTGAACTTTGACCCCTTACCAGCCAAATATCTGGCTGAAAACCGATTATAAGAGTTTCCCAAATCTCAGTACTCAGTATATCAAATTTGGAGTCTGTAGACTAAAAATTGACAGAGTTATTGCATAGGAAAATGTACACAGACACACAGACACACACACAGACATTTTTACTTTTATATATATAATAGCATTTCAGCCCGGCGTTGCCCGGGTGTTTGGATGTGTATGTTGTGCACAAAAAAAAGTGGTAGTAGGAAGGCAGGCTCGAATCCGTACGGCAAAGGAGGAAAAGAACGGGGTGAAACCTAACGTTTATGCTGTTACACACACCGCCAAATCGGAAGCGATATTTTTTAAAAAATTAAAACTAGACAAATCTAAAGAAGAGGATAACTTTCAAAAATATCGGCGAAACAAGTGACCCCCCCCCTGTAAAAAAGTGCCTAGTTGAAGGGGAAGATGTTAATGTTTTTAGCCAATTTTTCGATATTTGTTGTATGAAAGGTCGATCTTTAAAACGATACTGATCTTGGTAAAATCCGTCGCCTCTATTGAAAGTTTAAGGCAGACATGCAAACAGACATACATACATACATTTATATATTGGTAACTAAAAATTTTCGACCCAAACTGATGAAAAAGCTTGCCCTATCTCTGAATACCCTTTATGTAAAATTTCAAATATTTAGACCAGAAATTGTCTGAGTAATTTAGAAGAGACCGCAGAGGTCAATTTTAAAAAAGATTTGACCCCTATTATGACCCCTTAAAATTTATTGCTTTTGGCTCACATCCAGTTATTAAGTTAGATCCATGTCCAAGGAACCTATATCTAAAATTTCAAGTGCGTAGATCCAAAATTTCCGGAGGAGTTTGATAGAGTTCTCAAAAGACAAATCGTTGAACTTTGACCCTTTAATTCCCAAATCTCAGTACTCTGTATATCAAATTTGGAGTCTGTAGACTAAAACTTGACAGAGTTATTGTGTAGTGAAATGTACACAGACACACAGATACACAGACATACAGACACACAGACACTTTCACTTATATATATATATATATATATATATATATATATATATATATATATATATATGGGGGGTATGTGTGTTTACTCTTGGAAACACAACTATGTGGTACAATATAATAATCAATAGAGAATAAAAATAAATACAAAATCCGCATGAATTCAAATATAATATTTAAAGCACTACTGTATATTGGGTGCAATATGATAATCATTAGAGAAGTGGCTGTATAATTATAATTAATATAAAATCTGCCTGAATTAACCATCATATTTTAACGTATTTCACAACCGGGCGGTGCCAGACGGCCTGCTAGTTAATTATATTAGAGGGTGAGAAAAGTGTGGTTTTTATTTAGGAACGATGTGTGTTTAAAAAGACACCAAAGTAAAAAGAAATCAGTAAATAGATAAGGAAAAAAAACAGGATAAAAGAAAAAAAGACTGAACAGCTTTAAAAAGATTTATGGAAACCGATGAGGAGATAACAATCTACGACGAAAAAATAATTGGAATTAACCGAATAATAAAAAAGACGGACGGAAGTAAAAGGCGATCACATAAAATATAACGCAAACTTTAAATTGATAGATCGGTATTTAGTTATCGTTTTTGCAATCAATTTTTCTTCATAAAATATTTTGAAAACTGTTTGACGAGTTGTAATATTCGTCAACACTTGGTTATTCTGCTGTAAATTCGAAAATTACTTAAAACTAATGTGATCTGATGAATACATAGCACTTGTGCCTCTTAACGTACACAATCTCGACTGGTTTACATAACAAATCAGCTCTTTCTTTATTGAGGTCCTTAAATTCCGTAAAGTTTTCTCATTTCTTCGAAATGTTGAGCTTTGAAATTCCGGTTTTGCTTCCTTGACTTAAAAAGTTTTAATAAATGTATATTTAATAATAATGTTATCAAACCTGACATTTTTACTAAGCGCATGCGCAAAGGAAACGGGTACAGTCGACCACGCCAAGCTTAGGTCAATTATTGTGGGGCAGGTTATCTCAATATTCCATGAGAATTTTTCACTGCGTGATACAAGCACCAATTGAAAGATTGTTTTGGCAATCAGCCCTTCGAGTTAAAACGTACAACAAATTGTGGATTTTAACTGTTATGTTACATGATAGTAAAAATTTACACTTTTAAGATTTTCAAATTCAAATAATTTTAGATTTTTCTTTTAATTTTGACGCCTTATCAGCTATGTTCCTTTTAGGTCCAAATAACATATATATCAAATTTAAAGTCTGTAGACTAATTATTCAGAGAGGTGTTTGGTACAGATTTTCAAACGGATATGGTCATATATAAATATATATATATATATATATATATATATGTATATATATATATAAGTATATTTAGTACAAATGGTAATTAATAAAAACTGAAAAAGTGCTCAATACTGTTGTAGAGCAAATATGCATTTTATTTTTTATTACCGTATCTTTCTGTTAAGTTACATTATTGTTTCAGCTACCCGGCCGTTTTTTTTTTTTTTTTGCCGTCTGTAGCTTCCTCAGACTTTTACAGAAATCCTGTAAAAGCCTGAGGAAGCTACAGACGGCCAAAAAAACTTCCGGGTAGCTGAAACAATAATGTAACTTAACAGAAAGATACGGTAATAAAAAATAAATCGTATATATATATATATATATATATATATATATATATATATATATATATATATATATATATAGTAATTTATAAAATATACATGGACATCGCATTTTCCTACTTTTATCTTCAACTTAATTACTTTTCATCTTTAATTTTTATTCCATCACTTTATTTTTTATCCTTTCTTCTAACCTTGATTCGCCCACATATGCCCATTAGAATTTGCCTCCATCTGAAGCTTGTTGTGCCGAGGTCATCGTAACCCGTGAAAACGCAAGCCGGCTTCCCTTTCTTTTCTTCCCCTTTTCTTCTTTTTATATCCCCACTTCCTTTCCTTCTTATTCGAGCACTTAAGGAAAGAAAGAAGCATTCTCCTGTCCATATATAAATTACTAGCTCTACCTACGTATTGAGCACTTTTTAAGCAAATACTTAAAGTTTACGCATAAATTTATACTTTCGTATGTTAATTTATGTGAATAAATGAAGTAGTTATATATATACATATATATATATATATATATATATATATATATATATATATATATATATATATATATATATATATATATAGTAAGTGATAAAATATATATGGCGATTAAGCTACACTGAATATTCCGCGTTTCATCCACTCTAGGATTCTTCAGGCTTATGCTGAGGTAATTTTTATTTTTACCTACTTCCAAAGTGCCCCTTTTTGGAGAGATGGTTTTCCCATATTAAAAACGACCTTGTGTCACATTTTGCTTTCGTGGGAAAGCAAATAAATGATAATAGAAAAGCTAGGCTTTTAATATCAATGTCAGGGTGAGATGAACTCAACTTTATAAGTATATGATTATCAATATTATTTCTATAATCAGACAACGTCGCAGCTCGCACACATCATGAAAGCCGCAAATCGGAAGTCTTTGCCCTTCCTTTTGGGCTCATCAGCTTCACAAGCTTCTGGGGTTTGACCTTTACTTCTGATCTGAAATGGAACACGTACATCAAATCTGTTACCAGGGACGCTAGGTAAATGGTGGGATCTTTCTAACGCTCCAGAAGATATCTCACTACTGATGCAATTCTCTATCTGTATAAAAGCCAAGTACGTCCAAGGATGGAGTACTGCTGCCACATCTGGGCAGGAGCTCCTAAAAACAGCCTATCCTGCCTTGACAGAGTACAAAATAGACTTCGGGGTTTGGTGGGGGATGCCCTTTTCTCTTCCCTGCAGCCTCTCTCCCACAGAAGAGACGTTGCGAGCCTGTCTTTGTTTTATTGCTATTTCCATGACAAGTAATCGTCTGAACTCTAATCTCCCGTCCCCCCTCGCCAATCTTTCACGAGAAACACCCGTCTGGCTGAAACTACTGTTAATAATTTTCCCCACTCTTTATCTGTGCCTAAATCAAAACGTAGATCCCATGAGCAGAGCTTCTTTCTCAGAAGTGCACGATGGTGGAACTCTCTTCCGTTCGCCTGTTTCCCACCTGACTACAACTTGGATGTCTTCAAATCCAACATAAACAAATCCCTGACAAACCGCCCCCCTTAAATATGACACTCTATCAAATCTCCAATACTAATGATTACAACAATACTATCTCATTGATTACTGTACACGCAATAACCCTTATTCTTGAGTGGCATCCGGGCCTTGATAAGTGGTGACCCCATGTAAAAAAAAATCATATCTTGACTATGGAATCGTACTTTTAGAAAACACTATTATATATTATTTAAACGTCTATTTGCATCTTCAGATATTGCACCACTTAATCTGTATTAATATGCATTTTAATTACATTCCGAAATCCACTTGGAAATAGAAATCCGGTCCATAACTCACATTATCCACCGTTCAAGAATCTTTTTTCGCTTACAAAATTCCTACCCCTGATAAACGCATCCATAACATCTTAATGAAAACAGTAATAATTATTGGATAGATTCTAAGAGCTATAACATCAGCATCAAAAACAGAAGAATCCGTTAAAATATAAAATATTGTTTCTAAAAGTATTTTTTATATCAACATTCTTGTTCTTACTAATCATACTTTAATAATATTACCCCATGCATTCTAAACTATTATGACCATTACTAAAGATATATGAGTATATGTTTTGGCTCCATAGTATATAGTTCCTAACTTACCACTTCTATCATTACTTCACGAGGAACGTATTCATTTAACATCACAAAATATATATGATGCATGGTGGCCTATATAAGTATATAGATTTTATTGATATTACTCAGCTTCCTTTCCTTCCTATTCGAGCACTTAAGGAAAGAAAGAAGCATTCTCCTGTCCATTTTTTCTATTCCCATCATGTAAGTAGGGACACGGGTAAAAGCTCAAAACATACCGTTTTATCTTAGTATATTTCTGACTTTATCTTACTCTATCCTTATTTTAAAGCCAACCTTTAAAATATCTGATCTGATTCGAACATTTCCAACAATCCTGACTTTTTATCAAAAATATTACGGAGGTTCTTAATCTACAATAGAGAAAAGTTTTCAGTGGACAATTCATACAGGGACTTGAAAATGAGGTGGAATGAATCTCGGACCTTCCATACTCAAAGGAGTATCATTAAGGACTAGGGATGCTATACAATAAATTGTATTTTCCCTACAAAGTCGATTTATTCAACAAACTCGGACTCTGACCAAATCATCCCACTCTATACAAGAACTACGACGACATCCGGATACCATAAATTCATATCCTTTCTTTGTTTCTACTTTTATTTTCTTTATCTATGTCCCTTAAAAACGTAATATGTGATATATTTTCATTGCATGCGTTGAATATTAAAATTATTTCTAATTAGAGCTAATTTTTTCTAATGATGTTCCGCTGAGAAGATGAGTCTACATCGAAGATCCACAGGTTAAGGAAAAACCCTTAATTGTATTTTTTTTTTCCAAAAAATAAATTTCCTTTTTTAAAAATTATATTTTTCTGAATGAATTTTAAATAGAAAAAATATAAATTACATTTGCTCTATCAAGTATATTGAGCTATTCTCTTTTTGGTTGGGATCGATTTATATTATATCACTTCCTAAAAATATTTTGTAAGACTCCATACCACAAGATTCATTAATCTGTGTCCTATTCACCTCAGGATTATTACAACATTATAAAAGGCGAGTCGCTGGGAGGAGTGGGAAAAGCTTTTAAGACATGCAAATAGAGAACGTCGACGTGTATCTCGTGTTGTGAACAACGAACTCTATTCGTCTCAACTTGCGTAAGACAAAGACTTCTGATACAATATATATATATATATATATATATATATATATGAAATAATGGTAGTATGGTAGTTTGCTTGCAGAATCGCTGGTAAATTATAATTTGATATGCATTGATTTATCAATAAGGCTTTGCCCTCAAAGAAGACATTATAAAAACCCTGAAGTCGAGAGAGCAGGTGAGTAAAATTCTTAGAACTCAATTGAACATCTCGGATTGTGGAATGTCTAACGAACGCTGACAAGAATCTATTTTTAAACTGCATCAATAAGTAGATGGAATTGTGCTGATATTCAGAAAACTGGAATAGTGAAAGAAAAAGATGAATACAAGAAAGCAATCTAAGACAGAATTTAATGTGAAAATCTTCACAATCTTATTATATTATTCAATGGATCTCATTCACGTATCATATCAGCAAATAAATAGAAACTACCGTCGAGATATTACTATGAAATAATATGTGTGATGGTGTAAAACGTTTTGATAATTTCGGCAAGTCTTTCTTTTTAAAAAATGATACAAAACTCAGAACATCAATAACATAACAGAAGCCTGTTCTTGTAAGTGAGTAAATATGAAATAGGATAGTCAAGGATTCGAACTTGCGAAGCTAGATTTAGAATTGAGAATTCCAATCATAAGTTAAAATAAATACAGAATGTTATTGAAAATAAGGAATGTGGAATCGCAATTGTTTAGCTCATACAAAATAGTTAGATATCTGTTTATTGGAAAAGGAATGTAATGATGAATTTTGTTTCTGTGAAAATTAAAATAAGGAATTTAATCGTCAATTGAAATTGTAAACATAAACGTGGGGGCATGTCAGTGTGGAATGTTTTGTAACGTGACGCATGTCAACGCAACGTGCTCGATGAGCACATATTTAATCATGCGATGACGTGACGAGTTCTCAATATAGGTAGAGTTTTAGATGCAGCTGGGTGTGAAGAGAGGAAAGAGCCGAGAAGAGCTGAGAGAGAGAGAGAGAGAGAGAGAGGTCAGAAACAGCTGTTGACAACAAACCTTGGAAGCGAAGGTTAGAGAGAAAAGCCATGTAAAGAAACTTTGAATTCCTCGAGCGAAATCAGGACTGGTCATGAAATAAAGGACGTCATCATGCGTTTTTGTATCTGCGTTGTCGTGTTGTTATTCAACAGAAAAGGTATTGTCCATTTATGTTATGAGAACCTTGATAAAATCATCATCTAAAAATATGTTTTAGAAAGTATATGTATTAAAGTATAAATGTTATAGAAACACTCCCGTTCACAGAACTGTCAAAAGTATAAATGTCAAACTCTCGGTCTATCTATCTATATATCAAATCTCCTCTCATTGTGTATTACATGCCGTTGGCTATTGTAGTACCATGTGCACTGTCTCTATATCTCTTCAATGTCTATTTTATATATACAAAACTGTCTCTCTCATGATATATACATGTTTAAGACTCTATCTCACAAACATTAACAACAACAAATATATAAGTCGTCTTACAAACAAGAACACCAAATAAGAACTCACGTAACATACGCACATATTTGGTACCTCTTTAAAATACTACCCACCATATAACACAAATAGAAAGAAAATGTTTAAGAGGAATGACATTTAGCGAAGATCACAAACAAACAACAGGACTGTACACACGGACAGTTTAATATAATTATTAATTACTTTTCCACTTTCACCGATAATGTTCACATTATCCCTCGTGTAAGTTGAGATTCTATAAACTTGGATCAACTAATACCATCAACAGTGATTCAAAGGTCGTACTATGCTGATCCATAGTGATTTACATTTTATTTATAATATGTTTTGTTAGATTGTTAATAAGATGGTAAAATAAAAGCTTGTTGGATGACATCGTCTTAGCAACATGAACGACATCGATTTTGGTTAAAGAATCCGCCTCTTATTGAGAAGTAGGTGTATTAATATTTCACCGGCGGATTCTGCCGCGGTTTGATTGATTTGTATTAGACAAAGAATTGTCTTGTATGTGACATGGTGCTCAGGTGGCAGAGTACTCACCATGTATGCAAATGACTCAGGTTTCGAATCCCTAAGCGAACTTGAATCTAGGATTTCTGGTTTACGGCTGCCATGGTTTCTGTGAGCTACGACGTTTGTTTAATTGTTGAACTTATTTTATATATCATCTCACATTTAAAAATCAAATAACATTACTTGATAGAAAGGCAAAACTGAACTTTTAATTTAATGTAGTTAATATTTATGAATGAGGACAAGCAACTGAGATTGGGTTGAAATTAATTTCTAATTAGAACTTGTTTACATTGGACTTGAAAACAACCATGTTTAAATGAGTTGGAAAGAGGGCCAGCAGAACAAAGTTTCCAGGTGTGCAGTTCTAAAAAATAAACTTTGTCTATGAAATTTTCGCTTATCTTAAGGAACAAATAGATATTGGGTAAATTGTTGATAATGGCTGTAGCTAGACGAGTGCATTTTGTGAGGTATTGGCAGGTGGTGGCCATAGATAAAGGTTCAAACGAGCACTTGCCAAATGACAATAGAAAATGCGTGGAAGAGGTTTCAAGGATGAGAAAAGGGATTCGAATCCGGTTTTGAACTTTGTCAAGATAGATGCCGCAACAGTACTCCATTTTAGGAAGTATTTGGCTCTTATATCGGTAGAAGATTGTGTCGCGAGTGAAATAACTTTTGAAGTTGTAGAATGATCCATTTTTATGTGCCAACTAATTTGATGTAAATCTTTCATTGTAAGTGAGGACTTAAGGTTAATATTAGACAATTATCGAAGAAAAGTGTTGTTTGAGGCAAGAGTCATTCACATCAATTAGAGTCAGGTGGCGATCAGAGTGTTGGTTATGAAAAGATCGAAGCTTACTTTTGGATGCGTTAAAATTACCCGTCATTTTTGCCCCATTAAATCACGTGCTCAAGGTCGGAGGAGAGAGACGCAGAGAGGTTTTGGTCATTGTTGGCTTTTGAAGTGTTGCCATAGATAGTAGTATTGTCTACGTATATGTTGAATGAATTTATGATGTAGTTGTGATCATTGATGTCAATAAGAAAGAGTAGGGTCCAAGATGGATCGTTAGGGGCACGACAACGTTGGAACTTTAAACTTCGGGTTTCTGTCCTTCGACAACTACTTGTATAAACCTTTTTGAAAGAAAGGATTCTGTGGTTAATAGGACATTTCCACATATTCCATAGCTGTGAATCGTGTGAAGTATACCTTTATGGCAAAGTTTACTAAATGTTTTCAATATGTCAAGAACTATTGCTATAGAGTGGAAACCTCTGTTGATAGATTCATTGGCAATTACTTGAGATATCACTTGAAATTACAATCAGTACATTAGCTGAAGATCGAAAGCTGCTTTCAAGACTGCCAGCAACCACTGTAAAAGAGTAATAAAAAATGCAAGAGAGCTATATGCCCAGTCTGTTAAATCCAAAGTAGCTGATCAGCGGCTTGGTTCCCACCAGTTTTGGCAAATAACAAATAGGACCCTGAACAGAAGTGTGCGTTCTATCCCAACCATTATCAATGGACCAGAGGTCATCTCGTCAGTATCAGAAAAGGCCAAACTATTTGCAAAGAACTTTGCAGCTAATTCTACCCTATGCGACGAAAGCCATCAACTCCCCATATTTCCTCCTATAACACAGAACAAGCTAGGTAACATACAAATATCCGTGCATGAGGTCGCCAAGCAATCAAGAACCTAGATTCCAGTAAAGCAACTGGCCCTGACGGCATCCCAATTATAGTGTTAAAAAAGCATCAACTAGAACTTGCTCCCATACTTACGAAACTATTTAAGCGCTGCCTTAAGGAGAAGTGCTTTCCGACTCCCTGGAAGACCTCATCAGTTTGCCCTGTATTTAAGAATTCAGGTGATAAGTCATCCCCCTCTCAGTACAGACCAATAAGTCTCCTGTGTATTATGAGTAAGTTGCTGGAATCCATATTAAATAGAGAAATAGTCAACCACCTCAGCAGGAATAACCTTCTTAGTGACACACAATATGGTTTCTGCTCTGCAAGATCTACAGCAGATGGACTGACGGTTATATCCCACAGGATTAGTGAATCTCTTGACAAAGGCTTCCTTTCTAGGGCAATTGCTCTTGACATATCAAAGGCCTTCGACAAGGTATGGCATAAGGGTCTACTTCACAAGATTTCCAGCTACGGTATAACTGGAAATGGTTTCTCAATCATTAAATCATTTCTCTCCGATAGGCTCATAAGAGTAGTGGTAGATGGACAAAAATCGGAGGCCTGCAATATAAATGCTGGAGTCCCTCAGGGGTCAATCCTGGGCCAAACTCTCTTCCTGATCTACATCAATGACCTCCCTAAACACATACTTAAATCATTCGTTGACATCTATGCTGATGACACGACCATCTACGGCAACACATCAAAGGCTGTAAATGACAAAGTTCTCTCTGATTCTCTCTCCTCTGATCTCAAGCACGTGGTACAGAGGGGGAAGACGTGGCTGGTTACCTTTAATGCATCCAAAACCAAACTCCTATCCTTACATCATCAACGCCCTGATCCCCATCTGGCATCAATTGTAATGGATGGCTCTCGTTTGGGTGAGGCTCCGTGTTTTGACAAGCTTCTGGGTTTGACCTTTACTCCTGATCTGAAATGGAACATGTACATCAAGTCTGTTGCCAAGGTCGCTGGAAAGATGGTGGGATCCTTCTACCGCTCCAGAAGGTATCTCACTACTGATGCAATTCTCTATCTATATAAAAGCCAAGTACGTCCAAGGATGGAATACTGTTGCCATATCTGGGCAGGAGCTGCTAAAAACAGCCTATCCTGCCTTGACAGAGTACAAAATAGACTTCGTGGCTTAGGGGGGTGCTTTTTTCTCTACTCTGCAACCTCTCTCCCACAGAAGAGACGTTGCGAGCCTATCCTTGTTTTATCGTTATTTCCATGGCAGGTGTTCGTATGAACTCCAATCTCTGGTCCCTCCCTCGCCAATCTTTCACGAAAAACACCCGTCTAGCTGAATCCACTGTGAAAAAATTCCCCCACTCTATATATGTGCCTAAATCAAAACGCGGATTCCATGAACAAAGCTTCTTTCTTAGAACTGCACGCCTGTGGAACTCTGTTTCGTCTGCCTGTTTCCCACCGGACTACAACTTGGATGTGTTCAAGTCCAACGTTAACAAATTCCTAATGAACCGCCCCCTTAAGTAAACACTTCATCAAATCTCCACACTAACGTAATGTACTTGCAATAACCCTTATCCCTGAGTTGCTCCCGGGCCTTGATAAATGGTGATCACTGTGTAAAAAAAAAGATCTCGCAGGACGGAAACCATATTGCTTGAGTAGGTTGTTTTGCTGCGATGTTTGATAATTTCTCTATTTAACACGGATTCAAGGAACTTTCTTATGAAGCACAGATTTCTGTACTTAGATGCAGAAGACCGATCTCTAGTATGTTTAAATATTGGGCAAACTAATGGCGTTTTCCAAAGTATTGGATAGCATTTCTCCTTTAAAAATCGATTGAACAGTTTCGCAAAAGTGGGTGCTAGCTCTGATTGCAGTTTTTTTAGTATTATGACTGGAGTATTATTAGGACCAGTTTCTTTGTTAGCATTAAGGTTTTTGATGAGTGTGGTAACATCACGAACAGATATGTGAATGTCTGTCAGATTATTTTCAGTTTTGAGTGAAAATTGGGGGGGGGACAAGTGGCTCTGATTCCATTGTGTTAAGTTTGATATAAAGTTCTTTGCAAACAGTTTGGCTTTGTAATATGCTGATGAAATCACCTCAGGCTGTTTATGATGGTCGGGAGAAGAGACGTGCATCAGTTCAAAGCCTTGTTTGTTATTTACTCATGGGAATCAAGTATCTATTTTTCTACTTTGAACTTAATGAACTGAGCATATGACTGTAGTGCTTTTATAATATATTTGCACTTGACTGACAGTGCAGAACCTTTTAGATTTTATACTCTTTTAGGGACTTTGTCTGCGAATGAGAGACTAGTGGCAAATGCACCAACCAACATGTAGGAACAATTCTCCGTGCGTGGCTTTTCGTTGTTAAGAAGATTGTACTGCTTAAGGATAATATAAATAGATTTGTATTATTTGAATTATTTGGATTCTTATTGTTATTTTGAGTGTTGTTTTTACAATATTTCGGCTGATGTAACCTTCGAGCTTCTTCAAATATACAAAATTTTGAAATAATACAGTCGGGCATGTGTATCTGTACGAAATTGTTTTTTTTATCCATGGGGATAACATGCTATCGTTTCGTCCGCTATAACCAGACATTATCCCGGCCGAAACATTTTAGGAATAACTCTGAATATGAGAACAATAGTCCGAATAATCTAATGAATACATTAATCCTCATCTCAATAATTCAATTTAATTTTAACGTCGACATATTTTTTCTTCGTGATTATGCCCGGACTTGGAGAAAAGTATCAGCGAATACCAACATTTAAACGAAAGAAATTAACACAAAGTCAAGCTATGCTGAAATACTCGACTGCGACTGTTCAATATTATTAGAAAAATGTCAACTTCTTGGTCACCAATTGTGTTTAATTTAAATTTTTTGCATAAAAAAACTGCGTTTGTGGAGGAAAAAAAACATGATTAGCCTCTTTCTGACCATTAAATGCTTTTCCTTCGCTATTACCTTATATAGCAACAAGTTTAATAAGATTATTCGTTGCAGTGATATCCTCTTTTGTTTATAATGTAATATTTCAGTGTTTTTATTCTTTTCTTTCTTAGTTGTAAATAGAGTAGACATGAAGGAGATGGAAGCAAGATGAATATATAAAGTGTATGAACTTAGAACTAAAGGTCAAATAGCATTCATTTAGAGAGGGTGAAAGTGACAGATGGAAAATTAGTAAAACGACATCATCACATGATGAGTTAATTACAAATTAAGGTAAATGGATTATTTTTGTACCAAACCGGAATGCCTTTTCGAGGAAGCTGGGTTCACATCTTCAAAGCAGAAAATCTGCAATTGGTTACCTTCCTTAATTAGAAGATAGTTGTTCTTTTCATTCAGAAAACGACTAATAATTCACATATATTATTTAGCCAGTAATGTCAATGAATAACATAAATTTTCACATTTTTATTCGTCAGTTTGAATTATTTATATATTTTATGAATTAAAATGAGCATTTTCAAAAGATCAGATATTAAAACTGTTTTCTTCTAAAGAGGAAAAACAAAAATATTTTCAGATATACATCATTTATTATATAAACTGTATTGGTATTTGCGTTTGTATATCCAACTAGAACTCTAAAACAACAACACAAACAACCACAAAGTTCGTATTTTCTTGAACAATGTTGCCCTGGATAGAATAATATCTAACATTTAGAAAAAAACACCAACTAATTCGTTTGCACTATATTGGTGTAGAGTTTGTCGGTCAGTTTTCGAATCATTTGATATACGAACTAAAGAGCAGTAACACTGGTGTATTTTCAAGGAAATGCTTCCGCTATGCCGACTCATTGTTCGATGAATCTATATAAGTGCATGTCCAGAGTAAGGAAAGGGCAGGGCGGGGAAGAAAGAGGGCGTAGAAGTTAGGGTGTAGATAGAGAAGGGGCCAGCTAAGAGGGAGAAAGAGGGGGTAAAGTTTTAATAGGAATATGTTGCATGTTTGCCTCGGGAAAAGTCGGATATCTTGCTGGTTTTCGAATAAGAGGCAGTTCTTCACACTAATGTTATATATATATATATATATATATATATATATATATATATATATATATATATATATATATATATATATATATGCGCATTTAATTGCACATTCCTTCATTTCTAATGCGAAGAGCTTCAGGTTTTATACATATATATATATATATATATATATATATATATATATATATATATATACACCTCTTCCATTCTCTTTACTCTTTTTTTACTCTATTTCTTCTACATTATTTTGTAAATCGTCACCTTTTTTATTCGCCGTTTGGAACGTATATTTTAACACTACCTCCATCAATAAACACTAATGTATCATATTAACCCGGTGCATGATTCTCTTCAACGCATCTTCTGTTCGCAACAATGATTCATAATTTCTTCACCCTTTTTTTTGGGGAATCTAAATAATTCTACCGCATTCTTATTCTTCAGCTTTCATATGTCCGCCATTTTGAATGCAACAATCATTCTAATTCTACCTCTTTTTTTTCGATTATAGTCTCTCACTCTTTTAAGCCTATTAATCCGAGATGATAAATTTTGAGATTCTTCTATTGTAAAAACTCATAGTATCTTTTCGTTTTATCTTCTAGTTCTTCCATTTTTATTTATTTGACACATTTTCATTTTTGGCGTACAAAATATACCGATACCTGCAATATGTGCGATTTTATCCGCCATATTGAGTATATGTCTATCATTTTTCTTTTTTTCTCTTAGTAATTTTATAGATATTTACCCGATTCCAATTTTATCACATTATATATACATATATATATATATATATATATATATATATATATTCACACTTTTTTTATATCCAAAGTTAAGAATTATCTACTCATCTTTTCCTACTCGTGATGCCAATCATTCCACATTTATGCTTTTACTATCAACTAAAACAGAGAACCCTACATACAACATGTATAATTTAATTATGTATCTTTATATTTATTTAAACTCTCTCTTTCTCTCTCTCTCTCTCTCTCTCTCTCTCTCTCTCTCTCTCTGGAGCCCCTCTCCTTCCTTACATACATAGCTGTTTACTGATTACCCCTCTTTCTCTCGTTTGATTCACTTATCGTTTTCAAACAGAAACCATTTTTCTTTCCCACTTTTCCACTTGCGTTAGAATAATCAAAGATTTGTATCCCATGGCCGCTTTCTCCTACATCTCGTAATATTACTAATCTTTTCGAGTTATCTTTTAATATTACTAATCTTTGCTTTCGATCCATCCTGGATTGCCGTCTCTTGCCCTTCTCCTCCTCTTCCTCATCCTCCTTCCTCTGAATATACTAAAACAATTAGATTTTCTGCTCGAATATTCCTCTAAACATTTGAAGATTTCCGAGTGAAAAAGAATAACTAATGAAAACAACGTTTCGTCAAATTCATCTTCGTCAAAATGATTTCTTAAATACGTGACTTCATCAACAGATTTTATCTTTGAATTGGGAATCGTTATAGCTAAATCGAACTCCATGCGAATATGTCGGCTAGATCGTTTCTTTGTTTGACGTTAAATCACATCAGGTGTTAAGTCGCGAATTCTGGAATTTTAGGGATCGTGATTCATCCAACGCCAACAATGACCTGAAGTAATGATACCAGACTTTCATTCATCATTTCATTGGATTCTAATGTCTGCTGCTTACTTGGTGACAAAATATTAAAAATAAAAAATCTAAACTTGCTTTTTTCTAGTCGATATATGCTTCACATTCTTGACCTATTTAAAGCCTTTGATAGGGTATGGCATAAAAGTTTACTTCACAAGATCTCTAGCTATGGTATAGCGTGAAATGTCTTCTTAATTATTAAATCATTTCTTTTAGGTTCATAAGAGTAGTAGTTGAGAGGCAAAAATCAGAAGCTCACAGTATTAATGCTGTTGTCCCTCAGAGGTCCATCCTGGGCCCAACTCTTTTCCTGATCTACATTAATGATCTTCCAAATCACATCATTACATCATTCGTAGACATTTATGCTGATGACACTACCATTTATGGTAACACATCTAAGACAGTAAACGACCAAGTTCTCTCTGATTCTCTCTCCTCTGATCTTGAGCACGTGGTACAATGGGGAAAGGAGTAACTGGTTACTTTTAATGCATTTAAAACCAAGCTTCTCTCTTTACATCATCAACATTCTGATCCACATCTGGAATCAATTGAAATGAATGGCTCTCGTCTTCAGGAGGCCTCAAGTTTTGACAAGCTTCTGGCCTTGGCAATTACTCCTGATCTTAAATGTAACATGTACATCAAATCTGTTGCCAGGGTCACTGGAAAATAGTGGGATCTTTCTATCGATCCAGTAGATATCTCAATGCTAATGCAATTCTTTATCTATATAAGAGTTAGGTACGTCCAAAGATGGAATACTGTTGCCACATCTGGGCAGGAGCTGCTAGAAAGAACTTGTAGAGTTCAAAATAGACTTCGTAGCGTCGTAGATCTAGTTTTCTCTTCCCTGCAACCTCTATCTCACAGAAGAGATGTTGCGTGCTTGTCTGATGTATCGTTATTTTCATGGAAAGTGTTCGACTGAGCTTAAGTCTATGGTCCCCCCTCGCAAAACTTTCACAAGAAACACTCGTCTAGCTGAAAACACTATCAATAATTCCCCCAACTCTTTATCTGTACCTAAACCTAAACGTAGATTCCATGAACAAAGCTTCTTTCTTAAGAACTGCACGCCTGTGGAATTGTCTTCCGTTTTTCTGCTTTCCGGCTGAAAACAATATGGTTGTATTCAAGTCTAACGTAAATAAGTTCTTGATGGGCCGTTCCATATAAGTTATCAAATTTACCGAATTTTCATTACTAATGATTACTATATTGTCCAATTTCTACTGTACGCTCTTTAACCCTTATCCTGGAGTGGCCTCTTGGCCTTGATAATGGGATGATGCCTGTGTCAAAAAAAGAAGAAAACTTCACCTTCATCTCTATCTTGTTCGTTATGAATTTTACTCTCCAAATGGAGATTACATAGTATAAATGCTTGTGATAATATTTCCTCTCGATATCATTCAAGTTGGAATAAACCTCATTGATTTTCGATTGTTTTATATTTCTGGTTAATATTTTTATCTTGATATGTAGACTTAAAGTTTTAGTATCTATTTTGATGTATATATTATCTTGAAAAAATTGCTTCTGTCTTATTCTTAAGTTTCAAACTATGCGCTAACCAGAAAGGGTATTGGTAGCTTATACTAATAATTTTATTAAATGTAATAACTTCATATTCCTCTGAGGATAAGAGCTATTCTTTCAAACTCCTGAAACAAGTAAATAATCATTTTTAATCTATTCCTAATAATAAATGTTGTTAATTCTAATTTTCAACATGTAAGCTTCCTACTTTTAGATATACTAGCAGAGAAACCCGACGTTGTCCGGGAGTGAATAAGGATAAACAAGTGTTACTACCCTACCATATTTTTATTGTCATCGAAATCTGTGAAATCAAATCGATTGATTGCCTGCTCTTCTGAGGGACTCGCTCTCGATGTGTTCCACGAGGAAATTCACACGCCTACCTGCAGTGATTTAGTCCACGATATATTGCACTACTTTTGATTTTATCAAATTATCTGTCAGTATTGGCTTCACTTATAGCTTAAAATGCAAAAGTTCACGTGTACTCTATACAGAAACATGCACTTCGAATACTATTTTATCACAGAACCAATTGTTTATTTTATTTTTATGCAATTATTTTTACATAATCATTTGAATTAAAGTTAAACGTGCAAATGTCAAATATCATGGTACAATTGGGCTCTAAAAAGAAACATTCGTTTCAAACGTGCCCCTGTCTTACAAAAAGAATCGAGTTTATAGGCCGGATCTTTCACCTTTGTGCGGTGATAAAACTTCTAAATTGCCCTTGTGGTGTTCGGTTGTATAAATGTGTTCAGTTTGGTCAAAATCGGACTTTTCTTCTCTAATCCGATTTTCTCGATTCTCGATTTTCGATACTCATCAGATAAATTCTGAAACTAAACCTACGTAAGAATACTTTCAGACACGTTAAGTACATCCGTATTACATTTTAAAAGCATCAGCCCAGCCGTTTCCGATTCCATAAGGAACGAACGTACATACATACATAAATTCTTTATATATATATATATATATATATATATATATATATATATATATATATATATATATATATATATATATATATATATACACACACACGTTGATGACGAAATACGTGTCCATGGATAGGAGAGAAAACCTCCTCCTATGTTCTAAAGGCGATACATCATACCAATGAAATTATCGTATTAAAATAACAGCGAAAATATTCGGACAAAACTTTATAAGCGATAACTAGCAAGGAACATTGTTAAGACATCCCGTGCTATAGTAGTTAACGCATGTCCTGGTTTGTGGCATATAGTTTAAAGAATAAAAGAGAAATAGGTCAAATAAATTCAACGATAATTTTTATAAATTGTTATACGTTGGGTACATTTTGACATAAACATATTGTATTGTCTCATTTAGACTAAGCAGACAAGAAAACAACAGCAAAATATCCGATGTATTTACATGTGACGTCCAAATAAAACAACATAAGAAACAAAGTTCACTTGCTATTTTTCTTGCTTTGTTTGGGTTTTGGATATCGTGCATACACACAAATTTTATGTTAGCAGAGATCAAAAGAGAAACCAGGTCGGACTTTGTACACGCATATTGACCTCTGAGGAACAAAGGAAGAATTTGAAAATAAAAACAAGAGGTTCGACGAACACGAAACAGAGACAGGGAGAGACGCGCGATCGTCACGTAATTAGCTCGTCACATTAACCTAGACATTCCACCATCCTTACTGGACACGTCCTACGACCACTGACAGGCAGAATAATGACTGGAGTTTTGTTATAATACCGTCTTCGTGTTCAAACCCACTGGAACAAGTAGCGTGTATGTTTATATTAGCGCCGCGCATTTTTGTAGAAGTGCAACAAACATGATTATATATACGTGATGGCGATAAACAGATAAATATACGACAATATATATATATATCCTTCTACTCCAATATATATCTTTCTACTCAAATAGTTTCTTCCCCAGAACCGCTAGACTTTGGAATTCCATTCCAAGTCCCTGCTTCCCCAACAGTACTGACGTGCAGAAGTTCAAGTGTAACGTGAACCGACATCTTGCTGCCCAAATCCCTACATAGTACCCCAGTAGTTGTTGCCCCTGATAGTAGCCCCCTACACCAAAGTGGCAATTTGCCTTGTTTGGAGTGAAAATGTAATTAAAAAAAAACTACATGTGTTCTTTCCCGTTTTAAGCCAAACAATTTAACTAAAGGAAAGTCATTTCATTTACCAAAACAGCTTCAGAAAATATATCTCCCTGCCTTAACATATTTGTCTTGCTAACCTACTCGCTAGGTCGCAAATGTCTTAGATATACATTTCGATGAATAATGTAAAATGGCCCAAAATTAAAAAATTCTTAGCCGGGATACGTTTTTATTATAGCTGATGCGAGATAAAATATATTTGTGCTAATAATATAATGTAAGGAAAAAAATTAATAAATTTAAGTATTGGTATGCCAGACAGATTATATTTTTGGGGTCTGACGTTGTGAAAAACTTACAAAGTTTACATTTGATGTTAGAAAATAAGATAAGTTTCCGTAACAATTCAATCTTGCATGGATTTTTTTCTACGCGATAATCATCTTTCATTCTCGTAAGCTACTTACATCAAGTGGCTTTGTGCTTTGTCCGGATCGATTTCCATTAAAAATTCAATAAGTATAAAATAATCATGTTTCATCTTTTATTAACAAAACAAAAAATCGATATCGAAAATCTTTTTAATATAAAGTAGGCAAAACATAAACGATTTCTGGGGTGCGGATATACTTAAATAATTCAATTTAATAAATTAGTTAATTAACTATAATTCTTTAACCGCAGCTTAAATTTTACATGCTAATATAGTGGAAGATCTTGACACCGCTTGAGAATTAATTACTCAGTATATAAAAACGCTAGAAAGCAATAACCAATGAGAGAGAGAGAAAGAGAGAGAAAGAGGGAGAGATGGAATCTTGATGCTCCTGCATTCAAAGTACATTCGTAAATCAATCTATTATTTGTTGCATTGTACCTAACGGACAGGCAAAGAAGTTTTTCGATGGTTTACAGAATAATACCAAATCAGAATATAAATGAAAATTTATCGCCTACTGAGATCATGTATGCAAGGAAAATAAGTTCAATATTCGACAGGTTGTTGCCAAATTGAAAAAAAATATATCAATCGGATAAAAAAAAGTGATAAAGTCTTCTTTAGAAACTAACAGGCTAGAGACGGTTTTTTTAGTATTCTAACTAGAAGAATTGCAACATCATTCAAGGAGCAATTTTTTTTTTGCTTAGGAGCCACCACTTATCAAGACCCGATAGCAACTCGAGGGCTAATGAATGTAAGATGGTAGTTTAGTAATCGTTAATAGTGCAAATTGGTAGCATTTGATAATTTATGGGGACGGTTCAACATGAATTTTTTTTTTTTTTTTTTTTTTTTTTTTTACAAAGGCATCACCACATTATCAAGGCCCAGAGGCCACTCAAGGATAAGGGTTAAAGAGTGTACAGTAGAAGTTGGTCAATATAGTAATCATTAGTAATGAAAATTTGGTAAATTTAATAACTTATATGGAACGGCTCATCAAGAACTTATTTACTTTAGACTTGAATACAACCATATTGTAGTCAGCCGGAAAGCAGGAAAACGGAAGACAATTCCACAGGCGTGCAGTTCTAAGAAAGAAGCTTTGTTCATGGAATCTACGTTTAGGTTTAGGCACAGATAAAGAGTGGGGGAAATTATTGATAGTGTTTACAGCTAGACGAGTGTTTCTTGTAAAAGTTTGGCGAGGGGGGACCATAGATTGAAGCTCAGTTGAACACTTTCCATGAAAATAACGATACATCAGAGACAAACTCGCAACATCTCTTCTGTGAGATAGAGGTTGCAAGGAGGAGAAAAGGACATCTCCTACGAGGCTACGAAGTCTATTTTGAACTCTATCAAGGCAGGACAAGTTCTTTCTAGCAGCTCCTGCCCAGATGTGGCAACAGTATTCCATCCTTGGACGTACCTGGCTCTTATATAGATAGAGAATAGCATCAGCAGTGAGATATCTACTGGATCGATAGAAAGATCCCACCATTTTTCCAGCGGCCTTGGCAACAGATGTGATATATGTGTTCCATTTAAGATCAGGAGTAATGGTCAAGCCCAGAAGCTTGTCAAAACTTGAGGCCTCCTGAAGACGAGAGCCATTCATTTCAATTGATGACAAATGTGGATTAGAATGTTGATGATGTAAAGAGAGAAGCTTGGTTTTAGATGCATTAAAAGTAACCAGCCACTCCTTTCCCCATTGTACTACGTGCTCAAGATCAGAGGAGAGAGAATTGGAGAGAACTTGCTCGTTTACTGTCTTAGATGTGGTACCATAAATGGTAGTGTCGTCAGCATAAATGTCTACAAATGATGTAAGGATATGATTTGGAAGATCATTAATGTAGATCAGGAAAAGAGTTGGGCCCAGGATGGATCCCTGAGGGACACCGGCATTAATATTGTGAGCTTCTGATTTTTGCCCCTCAACTACTACTCTTATGAATCTATCAGAAAGAAATGATTTAATAATTGAGAAGACTTTTCCAGCTATACCATAGCTAGCGATCTTATGAAGTAAACCTTTATGCCATACCCTATCAAAGGCTTTAGATATGTCAAAAGCAATTGCCCTAGAAAGATTGCCACCGTCGAGAGATTTGCTAATCCTATGCGATATAACTGTAAGGACATCTGCTGTAGATCTAGCAGAACGGAAACCATATTGAGTGTCACTAAGAAGGTTATTTTTGTTGAGATGTTTGATTACTTCTGTATTTAATACAGATTCTAGCAACTTACTCATGACGCACAGGAGACTTATTGGCCTGTACTGAGAGGGGGATGAGCGATCACCTGAATTCTTAAATACAGGGCATACTGATGAGATTTTCCAGGGAGATGGGAAACTATTCTCCTTAAGACAACGTTTAAACAGTTTTGTAAGTATGGGCGCTAGTTCAGGTTGAAGTTTTTTGAGTACTATAATTGGAATACCATCAGGGCCAGTTGCTTTACTGGAATCAAGGTTTTTGATTAGTTTGGCAACATCACGTACAGATATACGTATATCACATAGCGTCTTTTCTGATACAAGAGGAAATATTGGGGGTTGGCGGTCTTGGTCGCAAAGGGTAGAATTAGCTGCAAAGTTCTTGACAAAGAGTTTGGCTTTGTCTGATGCTGACGAGATTACCTCAGATCCATTGATAATAGTTGGGATGGAGCACACGTTTCTGTTCAGGATTCTGTTTGCTATTTGCCAAAACTGGTGGGAACCAAGCCGCTGCTCAGCTACTTTGGACTTAACAGATTGAGCATACAACTCTCTTGCGTTCCTTATTACTTTCTTACAATGGTTGCTGGCAGTCCTGAAAACGGCTTTAGTTTCCATACATCTATTACGTTTGAAGCAGTGGAAAAAGTGATTTCTGTGCGCAATGGCAGCAGCACATTCTGGAGAGAACCATGGCTGGCTGTTAGGTTTTTGCTGAAACTTTTTAGAGGGTATGAAATGGTCAATACCTACAATTAACCATTCAGTTAGGTCTAATACTATAGAGGACACATCCTTTTTAAACATGGAATGCAGAGGTAGATCAGATATAAATGTACGGAAGCTATCCCAGTCAGCCATAGTGTATCGATATACTGTACGATGAAGAGGTACGTCTGGGGACTTATTACATTTCATTTTTATCTTAATTGATACAACAGAGTGGTCGGAAGATCCAAGAGGCGACAGAACAGAAACTGAACATAGTTCAGGGCAAGTTGTGAGAAAAAGGTCTAGTAGGCTCGCATACTGGCCGTCATTATCGGGCACACGGGTAGGTTCGTGAACAATCTGAGTGAGGTCATAGGCAATGGAGAAATCATGACAGAACCTCCCCTCATCATCGGTCTTGTTTGAGTGGGTCAACCATTCGACGTTGTGAACATTGAAGTCTCCACATACGTGAATGTTAGCTGAAGGATAAGTAGAAAGGACTTGGTCAATTTTCTCAGATATGCTTTGAAAGATAGTAACTCCGCTGTTGTGGGGGCGATAGAGAGTAAATATAAATGCAGTAGTGTGAGCTAAAGCAACCCGGAAGCACATATAAGGTAAGTTAGGATCTTCCCTGGAGATGTCCCTCCCACATGGAAAGCTATCTTTAATATAGGCACATATTCCATGCCCATGGCGATCTTGGGGGTCAGATTTAGAAGTTAAGTTAGAGTATCCTGTAATTGCAAACTCATCAAGGGAAATAGCCTGTCCAATGCCAGTTTCACTTAAAAATAAAAGGTCTGGTTTAGTCTCCTGTAATTGGGTTTCAACCTCTGGAAGGTTAGAACGTAGACCCCTGATGTTGGAGAAGGAGACATGGTAGTAGGGGTCTACGTTGGAAGTTGGAGAACCGGGTTTAATCGTGTATTTTTTCTTGAAACTTGTCATGATGAAATTTTGGAATTTGTGGACTAGGTCGACAGATTTACTTAGAGCAGGACAGAGAGGGGAAACTAAGAGAGAAAAAGAAACGAAGAATTTTTTTTTTTTTTTGTACCACATGATAAGGTAAAGCCGTAACAATTACCCACTAGTATGGCATCGAGAGGCCCCACCAGAAGCTACTGCATGGTCCAGATTCCATTCACCAAATGGCAATACAGCAGCCCCAGTACTTTGCACCTGCTGATAGGACAGCCTCCTTAGTGGTTAATCCAAGGTTCGGGTCCCTGACTATCAGGCGGATAACGTCAGCCCAGACAAAACGTTTACCTCCAGCACCCTTACTAGTGACATGGCTACAAGGATAGACATAGAAACAGAAAAATTTCCACCAACTCTGCCAACTGTTCGCGCAAAAATACTGCCAACCTAGAAAACAGCTTTTTCTTCTCCCTTTGTCAGAAAAATCACTCATTTAAAAATGAGGACTGAGGGACAAATAAGAAGAAGCGAGAGTAACAGGAGCTGCCGATAACGCATCCACAATGCGTTTTCTACTCTCCATTAAAAAAAATAAAAAAAATAAAAATAAAAAAATAACTATTAAGTATTGTACTTAGTAAAAGTCCAACAGACGTGTTTAAGGGAAAGTATGGTGATAGATTCCCCTCCCACGAACTAAAAATGAGTACAATTAGGTAATGAATGAATGTGTTTAGATTGGATTTGAAGGCTACTATGTTGTAATCAACCGGGAAGCAGACCAGCGGAACAGTGTTCCACAGATGAGCAGTTCTGGGAAAAAGCTTTGTTCGTGAAATCAGCATTTAGATTTAGGTACAGATAGAGAGTAGGATATATCGTATATAGTGGTTATAGCTAATCGAGTGCTTTTGTGAAGGTTTGGCAATGGGGGAAATATATTCGATCACTTGCCATGATAATAACCATAAAGCAGAGACAGGCTCGCAACGTCTCTTCTCTGTGAAAAAGGTTGCAGGAAAGAAAAAATGACATCGCCTTCTAGAGTTCCAAGCTGGTGTTATACTCTATCAAGGCTGGATACAGTGCGCCGAGCAGCTGCTGCTCAGATGTGGTAACAGTAGTTCATTTTAAGGCGTACCTGGCTCCTATACAGATTGAGGATTGCACTGACAGTGAGATACTTACTGGAACGGTAGAATGATCCAACCATTTTCCCCGCGATTTTAACAACATATTTGCTGTTTGTGTTCCATTTCAGATCCGGAGTGAAAGTCAATAACAGAAACTTGTCAAGACATCGAGCTTCCCCAAGAAGAGAGACATTCATTTCAATTGGGATGTGATGATGGAGGTCAGAGCGGCTATGATATAAGGAGAGAACCTTAGTTTTCGATGCATTAAAATTAACCAGCCACCTTTTTCTCCATTGCACAACGTTCTCAAGATCACAGAAGAGAAAATCAGATTAATCGTGGTCATTGCTGGATTTTGAAAGGTCGCCATACTTTGTGGTGTTGTTTGCATAAATGTCTACGACTGATTTTAGAACATGATTAGATAGATCATTGATCAGGAAGAGAGTTTGGTCTAGAATAGACCCTTGAGGGACTCCATCGTTAATACTGTGAGCTTCTAATTCCTGCCCATCAACCACTGCTCTTATGGGGAGAAATGATTTAATAATTAAAAAGACATCTCCAGCTATACCGTATTTGGAGATATTGTGGAGTAGACCTTCATGGTATACCCTATCAAGGCCTTTGATATCTCAAGAACACTTGCCCTAGGAAGGAAACCTCAGTCGACAGATTCACTAATTATGTGTACTGCAATAGTTAGTACCCCAGCTGTAGCACTTAGAGAACGGAAACCATTTTTCTGGGTTGATCACTCTCTGTTTATCGCAGATTCCAGCAACTAATTATGATGCCCAGAAAACTAATTAGTCTCTACTAAGAGAGAGATAACCGATCTCCAGAAATTTAAATACGGGCAGACTGATTAAGTTTTCTAGGGTGTTTGGAAGCAGTTCTCCTTAAGACAACGTCAAAACATTATTGCAAATATGATAGCTAGTTTCGGTTGAAGATTTGGAGCACTATAACTGGAATGCCATCGAGGTCAATTGCTTTGTTGAAGTATATATTTGTATGACGCATATTGTGTTTTCAGTCAGAGGAGGGTATACGAGAGGCAGGCAGCCCTGATCGCAAAGAGTAGAATTCGCTGAAAAGTTCTTGGCAAAGAGTTTTGCTTTGTAAGATGCTGATCAAACTGACGATGTTAGAGATAAAGGACACGTTTCTTTTCAGGACCTTGTTTGTTATTCGCCAAAACTGATGAGAATTAAGCCGCTGCTCCGCTACTTTAAACTTGACGTACTGAGTATACGAATGTCTTGCATTCTGTATTACTCTTTTAAAATGGTTGCTGGAAGTTCTAAAAGTAGGTTTGATTTTACGACATATTGCGTTTGAAATAATGGAAATACTAATTGCTGTGAACAATGAGAGCAGCACATTCTGGGGTGAACCACGGCTGTTAAGCTTTTTCTGGAATTTCTTAGAGGGAATGAAGTGGTCTATAGCGAAAATTAACCATTCAGCTAGGTCAGATACAATAGGTGCCGTTTTTTTTATAAACATTGAACGCAGAGGTATATCTGATATAAATGATTGGAAGTTACAACCAGCAGCCATAAAATATCGATATACAGTAAGATTGAAGGGGTACATCAAGGGACTTATTACATTTTGATTTTATCAATAGAAACAACTGAGTGATCGTATGAAAATAGAACGGGGGATGAGCACATTTCCGGACAAGTTTATCTGTAAGAGACATATTAATCAATTGAGACCTCGATACATAGAAACCGTCCAAAATCATGACCGTATGACTTTTTCAAATAAAATCACATATGAACCTAGAAATGCAGAGACAACGAATAAAAAATAATGATCCTTCTAAATACGAAGTATATGGCCGAGGGAAGAAATAGAAAAGAGATTAGTCGGGCAGTCTATCTGTTTATCTTTCTGTTTATCTAATTATCTAATTATATATTTATCTTATCTATCTGTCTACCTGTCCATATAATTATATTTCTATCTTACGGTGAGTAAACAACAACGATATGGAGCGTCATGTTTTGACACCTTGTCAAATATGTAAAACTCTGTGACCGGTCAAGTGTGCACCGGAACGTTGCAAACGGTGACTGTAAGTGACATGTTATATGTCACGTGTTTAGGTTTGCGCAAGCATGGTTAATAGTTCGATCTGGAACACTAAGAGAGACAGATTGGTTAAAAATGGGTCTCCCTATAAAGGAGGAGATGAGGCAGATCATGGGCCGTAAAATAAACATCTAGGTCAAGGACAACAGTCCTTTACACAAAAACACAACGTATAATCATGCATATGGTCCGTTTATGATAAGAACACGACAGACATTTAGTAGTGCCACGTGCACATTTAACCCCATCACGATACAAACAGTATAAACATATATAGAACATTCCGCAACACACCTACGTCACAAAGGCACGTATACAACATATACGTTAAATTTTGTACCATATATACACGGTCGTATAGACACCCCCAACATAACAATAGTGGTAGAAAAAGGAGGAGGATTAAACGTCTACGTTTTAATTATAAAAGAAAGAAATATTGTTAAGAAAAATTCGTGGAACAATTTAATTCGGGAGAATGGGAAGCTGACACTCCCTAAGAATATCTTACTTAAAAGTAAAAGATGCTAGAAAGTAACTAATAGGAGAGAGTAAGCTAAACTTGATACTCTGTTATTCAAGTGTCAATCTCTTTTTTTTTATCTATCTATATATCTATAAAAGTGAACGTGTCTGTTTATCTGTCTGTCTGTGTATCTGTCTGTCTGTGTGTCTGCGTGTGTACATTTCCCTACGCAATAACTCAATTTTAAGTCTGCAGACACGATTTGATATACAGGGTACTGGGATTTGGGAAAATCGATGTGATCGGTTTTCCGCCAGAAATTTGGCGATTAAGGGGTCAAAGTTCAACGATTTGATCTTTGAGAACTCTACCAAACTTCTCCAGACAATCTTTGGAATAAACACTTGAAATTTTAGATATACGTTCCTTGGAAATGGATCTAACTTAATAACTTAATTTGAGCCCAAAAGAAAAATTTTAAGGGTCATAATAGGGGTTAAGTTAAAAAAATTGACCGCGTTTTTTCTTTTGCTCAACATACACCCATGCTAGTATATCTATAAAAGTGAACGTGTCTGTGTGCGTGTCTGTGTGTGTGTGTGTGTGTGTGTGTACATTTCCCTACGCAATCACTCTGTCAATTTTTAGTCTAGACTCGAAATTAGATATATAGGGTACTGAGATTTGGGAAAATCTTTGTTATCGGTTTTCGGCCAGAAAGTTGGCTTTTAAGGAGTCAAAGTTCAACGATTTCGCATTTGAGAACTCTACCAAACTCCTCCGCTAATTTTAGATCTAAACACTTGAAATTTTAGATATAGATTCCTTCAACATGGATCTAACTTAATAACTTGATGTGAGCCTAAAACAATAAATGTTACGGCATCATAATAGGGGTCAAATTTGTTTTTGCTCATCATACACCTCCAAACACCCGGGCAACGCCGGGCTAAAATGCTAGTATAGTACATTTGTACAATAAACTTGTTATAACTCTGTCTGCTGAGATTCATGTTCTCTGATTAATTTATACTGATTATATTCCCCCGGGGATCTATCAAATTCTTAGATAAAGTTGAACATTTCTATATATATAAATTTAGAATTGCTATTATTGGATATTTATTATATCATTGCAGTCTTATCTGTTTTTGAATCCACCGTCTGTTTACCAGGCTCTGGGTCGATATCTGGATATCTTTTTCGTTGTAGTCAGCTTATGGATTAATTTATGAATTCATGGCGAATTTTGGTAGTTATATTTTTATCCACGGCGTGATTATTTTAAAGTGCGCTTCACAAAAAATTGTATTAACTGTCTTATCTATTCCCTGTAACGTTTCCGACTCGTTTGACTTGTTGTTCTAGTTATCTCTATCAATTCCTTGTTTGGATACTTCATTGTAATACAGCTTTCCAAATACCACAGGCTTCTTCTATTTTTCCCCATGGTCTTTCAAAATCAAAGATAAATACCCACCTTGCTTTTTCATTGTGAACCTTTGCTATAATCATATTTCGTTTTTATTAGCGTCTTACGTTAATTGGCTTCATGCCTTGTCTTGACCTATTTTATAAAAATATTGAATTGTTATCTTTTTAAATTTAATTTCTGGAATGTTTGTGTATAATACACATGCACTATTCGCTAATAAATTATCTTTGCAATTGCCTTTCATTAACTGCCATTACTATCCAACGACTTCATCAATTTAACATTTAAAAGGATTCTCTGTTTTTTATTACTTAATTTTGATAATCCAATCAGATCATTAAGTATCTCTGAACCGCCTTTTTCTATGTAAAACACCGGCTGTGTCTACCCACCTTTACGCGGAGTGCAGTAAATTCATTTTAGATTTTCATTTATATGTGTTTGTACATTTTTTAAGTATACAAAAAGTAAAACAATCTTTTAGTTGTAAAAAGTAAAGATTATTTTAATACTTTTTATATATTTTAATATTCTTAACTATTTTAATAAAATATATGCATATTATTATTTAACATTATTATTAAAGGATGCATGTATGAAATGAGCAGTAGTAGATATCCGAGTGCCCTGAGGGGTGTTGCCGAAAAAGGTTGGGAACCCCAGATTTAAATGGCATTTATGTTGGATCCAACTTTTAACGTAATAATAAAGTATTACATAAAAGCAAATAAACCTTGTTTTTTATATCTCTCAATCTTCTATTGAGGTTAGCACACTGAGGCTAAATTGTGGAGGTCTAAACTCGTATGACTGCGATATCACAGGTATTCATTGGAATTCAATTAAACGTGGTCATTTCGAATCATTTTGTTCTCACGCAACTGGATATGCAGGATCGCGTTTTAACATCAATTACAAGGTAATAATAGAAGTGTGATGCGTTCTCACGACAAGTGCGCGTAAGAGCGAATCCCATGTCTGATAAACATGTAATTCTTCCTTCGAAATTGCCGGTTGCAATACAAAGCGTGGAGAGCAGAATTTAATTTGCTCCCAAACCGGTATTATGTCGGATTCCACTGTGTGACAAGGAGAAACCGACTGATGAACAAATCGATAACCGTTAAAGTTGATACCGATCCATTCACTTTCATGGTAAAAGAATTTGATCATTGGTAGCCCATTGGCAATCGATGCCAAATATTCGAATATAAAAACGACGCAATAATTTAGACGTAGTTCATTGGCCTTTCTTAGAGTGTTATTCATTAATTTACTCGTGATGTTTTTATTCTGTTCTTTATGGCAAGAGTACACAGAAAAGATCAATCATATATTTTGGTTCTTCGTAACTAGAAAAGCAGAAAATTATTTTACTAATAAATCACCACTTATAAAGGCCAAAAGCTACTCGAGGGCATTGGCTAATAATATGGGTTGGTTGTCAGTTTAAAAATGAAGAATATTATGAATGGAGTGTAACTGATTGCGTAGAATGGACATTAGCAGTAAGAATTCAGTAAAATATAAACTTGATACTCCATCGCCGTTCAAGCGGGGTAGTTTGGTGATCGTCTCATCAGAAGTAGGTGTGATCATGAAACGCTGATTTTTTAAATTTTTTATCCATTGGATTTGTCTTAACAATAGCCATATGATTACTAAACAAAATCAGGGAAGTGCCAACATATGAAGATGATTTATCGAAAGTATTTGTTCAGATTGGATTTGAAATCAAACATGTTGTAGTTCCCAAGGAAGTAATCACTTAGTAACGAGTGAGGTCTTTTCAGGAGCGGAAGAAGGATTCAATCATTTTTCTTGCAACATTAGCAACACATTCGATATTTAATATTAACAATCTTCTAAGATAAATCCCCCCAAATATTAGATATTTATGTCAATAAAAAAAATGTCCAAATATTTCTTTTTGTTTCGATTTCCAAATCATTATTTTTCATGTTTTACTTGTTTACGAGAATCAATAAAGTAAGACTAAGAAAAAATACCACCCATACTAAACATAACTATCTTCTCGGAAATCTAATATTTGTTATAAATAAACGTCACTTAATGTTTGGCTTAGCAGTAAGAATTCAGTAAAAAATAAACCTGATACTCCATCGCCGTTCAAGCGGGGTATTTTGGTGATCGTTTCATCAGAAGTAGGTGTGATCATGAATCGCAGAGTTATTTATGTATTGGATTTATCTTAACAAGGACCATATGATTACTAAACAAAATCAGGACAGTGCCAAGAGAAGTGACTTAATAAGAATTGTGCACGTCATAACTAGCTGATATTAATAAATGGTATCTGTGATAAAATTGTGTCCGAGATGGACAAATTTGCAGATGACACAACGCTCTATAATAGATATGTGGGAAAAACGGACGTACACATATTCAAGGTAACGGCAGAAACCCTAATAAACGACCTTCAGTTTGTAGTGGAATTGGGCCGTGCGTGGATGATAACATTTAATGCTATTACGACTAAGCTTCTTTTTTCAACAACAAAAACATTCTCAATCTCTGATTGCTATAATGAATCTCTGCATATTCCTCAGCTCAACATTTTTAGTCAACATGAATTGGAAGAAATACAATGAAGTGATGGGATACCTCTCTCGTGATAGAAAATTACTCACGCCAGCAAGTATTCTATATGTTTACAAATAAATAATTTGTCCACGCATGGATTATTGTTTTCACATTTGGGCTGGTGCATCTACCACTAGTCTCTCCCAATTAGACAGTGTCTGAAGAATGCTCTGAAATATAATAGGGCCAGCATTATCAACAGAGCTACAACCTCTGTCCCATCTGCCGCAATATTGTCTCTCTCCGTCTGTTTTACAAGCACTATAATGAAATGTGCCCTGATGAACTCATAGTACTTGTGCCCACTCGACCAACATACTCCCGAATAACGCGTAAAACAGCAAAATGTAACTGTTAAAGTCCCTAGATGCCGAAAAGACTTCTACTCTAATAGTTTCTTCTCTCGGTCTGCTAAACTTTGGAATGCTTTTCCTGTTTCCTGCTTCCCTGATTGTACGACCTTGCAGAAGTTTAAATGTAATGTGAACAGCCATTTCACTACTCAATTCTTCATAGTCCCCTGTTAAACAGAATCTCAAATAGCAGTATCATACGTTCTAAGTGGTAATATGCCTTGCTTGGGGTGAAAAAAAATTTCTTTAATCGTGTGTTTCTGATTGAACCATGATAAAAACAAAAGTTTTCGAATGTATATGAGAACTGACGAAATTGATATGTCAGGTTCGAACCCAGTCGGTGGCACAGCACAAATGTTCATAATGCATGTTAGCAACTTTCACGTGGTTTCATCAACAAGTATTTGAGTTTAGATAGAATCGGGAAAATCCATATCAAAAACAGAATCAAACGAATCATAAACGGTTAGGAACAAAGTGTAGTATCTATTCTGATGCTACATTTAGTTTATTCTGTACTCAGTCAGTGAAGGAGAAGCCCTTATAGACTGAGACAATTTTTTATTTTTGTCTCAATCGAGAATACCCCTTTTGGGGAGCTGGATTTTCCCCAAATATAACATCGATCTTGTGTCTAACTTTGCTCTCGTGGGGAGAATTGTAAATAGGAATGAATCATAATGTGACGTAATCTCTCATTGGGGAGCTTTAGAACTACGCTGAGATAGCTAATCGTTCCCGGGTGACGCCAGATAACCCTAGGATTTAAAGTAGAGAATATAAATATATATATATTTTATTTCATGTCAAAACCAAAGAAATATATTTTGCAGTTAAGTTGATGACAGAAAATTTGAAACATTGTATGTCCTTGGTGAACTCAAAGTCGGATGTCAGAACTGACATCTGACCTTGGCAATCGTGAGAATTACTCAGATCCCAGATTCGGGAATTGCACCCACGCAAAAATCTGAAGCTTTTCGATTTCGTGGCAAAATCTTACGAGCTGGGGAAATTTCCACCCCATCCACATACCTCACTATATATACGACTGTGGCGAGAAAATCAGTCAGAATAGAAGAAGAACAGAGAAGAGTTTTTCGATGGCTTGCTTATTGATTTCGCGAAGAACAGATCGTATAGAGACGTGACCCCTCTACCTCACCCACCCGTCTGCCGCTGTCTGTGAAGAGATTTTAGACTTTGAAAAACTTACTAAGAACTGAATGATATTTATAAAAAACATTTGTACATAAGTTTGTGAAAATTAACTCTGTAGACTAGTGTGCACGAGTTTGTTTTTCTTCCTGCCTGCAGCTTCGATATTCGCTTTCAGCACACAGGATTCAATGTAACAACACTCAGAGAAGAACTAGACGACACGAGCCGAGATTTCCAGATAAACAGGGGGTCCTAACTAGCTTCATCAGTGAGGGGTTACAATAAAAGTTATCATACGAATTTGTTTTTAAAAGGCAGAAATTAATTCTTCGTGTTTTAAATATATTTAAAAATCATTTATAATTAAAATGATATAATAAAGAATAGAGAGTCTTGGGTAATTTATATGTGATTTGGTTGGATGTTTTTGTTTTACGGCACATCAACCCTTTTCAGGTTATTTAATGTCAAATACAGTGATTTTGAAGAAAAAAAATTTAATGGATTTTTTTTTCAAGTCGGTTTCTATTTGACCCATAGTTGGGACCCTAACGCGTACTACCAACCCGGGTCAGAGTTGACCTGGGAGCAATGGCAATTAAAGAGTGGCCCCACACTCCCCAAAGCCCGCAAGCTGGGGTCTCCCCATCAGATATAGTTTAAGGTCATATTCAGGACCGGTAATTTATATATGCCTGTTCTACAAGTACTTTAATGGTGAATGCTCCAACGAACTGCAAGCACTTGTACGCTCTCGACGTAAATACCCCCGACAAACCCGACATGCAGCAAATGTCCATCCCTTCACAGTTGATATCCCTAGATGTAAGAGATACTTCTACTCCAGTAATTTCTTCCCCCAGAACCGCTAGACTTTGGAATTCCCTTCCGGGTTCCTGCTTCCCCAACTGTACTGAGATGAAGAAGTTCAAGTGTAACGTGAACCAACATCTTGCTATCCAACTCCCACATAGTACCCCGGTAGCTTCTGTACCTAATAGTAGCTCCCTACATAAAAGTGGCAATGTGCCTTGTTTTTGGTGAAAATGTAATTTTAAAAAAATTTGCTTCAACATCATTTATGCCACAAAAACGGCTGCTATTATTATTATTATTATTATCATTATTATTATTATCATTATTATCATTATTATTTTCTTTTTCTTCTTCTTCTTATTATTATTATTATTCTTATTATTATCATCATCATTGCTGTTGTTGTTGTTGTGTTTGTTATTTTGTTAAGAAAATCAAAATTGTAAAGTTAAAGTTAAAAAATACCAAAACATTTTTGTATTTTTAATTACGTCATCCCGTTAATATTTGAAAGGAAGCTTTAATTAAAAGGACGTTGCGAATGATCGGTGGCTGTCAAATAATCGGTTTATATTCTAGAGATTTAGTGCGAGCCATGTCAAAAAAAGCACGTTATTATTATCAGTACTGTTTACTGTGAAACGCTCTAGTAATAATACGTGTAATGACGCATGGACAACTCGCAAAGATGAAACAGATGTAAAAGAAAAAAAAAGAAAAAACAGAAACAAATAGACTTGTGGTTTCAATGAACGCCGGAATTAAACTGTTTTAGTTTTTACCAAGGCTCTTAATTAGTGCCGGCATTCTTATGCATATGCATGGTAGCTTCAATATCAGTGTTATTAACATTGTAACAGAACGCATATGAGCGCATATTAAAATATCAGCAGTAGTCGATGGATGGATTGCAAGCGATAGTATTAGCAGCAGGAGTAGCATTTGCATACGTTCGCGAATTAGGAAGTGTGCGCGAGTTGGCGCGAAAAGAAAAAGGGAAAAAAGAAAACCACGTGGTCGGAAGGAGAAATAAGTCGACGCCTAAGGAGACAAATGTGTAAAGTGAAGACGCGAATGGGCTAGCTGTGGCTAGCATGCGGTCGGAAGAAAGAGAAACGGTTCACGTGAGATGGACATGTGGCAGCGAGAGACTTTTAAGCTGGCGTCAAGGCGGAGAGAAATAAAAACGGTAATATACGATATCTGTTAAAAAAGAGAAAAATGCAGACCCAGGTTTTTATTATTCCTTTTTTTCCATATTGACCTTTTTATGGAAAAAAACCTTAGTCATGGTATCCAAAATGTTTATATGTAGTGTATCGTTGCAAACAACGAAAACAAATATACATGAATTCAACTCGGCTTTTCTTTCTTTTTTTAACATAAGTCGTTTATTACCGTTTTTCTTTCTCCCCGATCACGTAATTTCTTAAACCACAATTGTGCTGCGCGTTCAGTAGTGGTTTTTAGGTGAAACGCTTCGTTGATATCACAAGCTATTTCAGCAGCTTTTCGGACTAATTTGAATTGAAATAAGAAAATTGTGCGAATTTGCTTTCTTTCACCTTGTATTCAACGTTCTGCAAAGAAGATACAATTATTTAAAAATGACTGGAATTAAAACGATTAGATAGAACAACAAAAACGCCATTTAAAAACATATAAAAGTAAATATATGATAAGGAAAACTCATTTCAAAATAAATCATTTGAAATCAACATTAAAAATTCCGGAAGAACTTCTTTCTCAACTATTATATACATTTGTATTATTTGAATTATTTTCACAACTGTTCTCGTCTCCAAATGTTTTGGCCGATGTAAATTTTGACATTCTTTAAGTGCGTCTTTATTTCGAACTCAGGAACATTTATTTCGAACTCGGAAATCTCTACAGAATTGTGAACAATAAGTCCAAAGGGTAGCATGTTCTCGTGTTTTGTAGCATGGGCCTCACACTAACGGGGACTCAGAACATATGTGATGATAATGAGGAAGACATTTATATCTGACTGGGATGATTCTTTTTTTACATAGGCATCACCACATTATCAAGGCCAAGAGGCCACTCAAGGATAAGGGTTAAAGAGTGTACAGTAGAAATTGGACAATATAGTAATCATTAGTAATGAAAATTTGGTAAATTTGATAACTTATATGGAACGGCTCATCAAGAACTTATTTACGTTAGACTTGAAGACAACCATATTGTAGTCAGCCGGAAAGCAGGAAAACGGAAGACAATTCCACAGGCGTGCAGTTCTAAGAAAGAAGCTTTGTTCATGGAATCTACGTTTAGGTTTAGGCACAGATAAAGAGTGGGGGGAATTATTGATAGTGTTTACAGCTAGACGAGTGTTTCTAGAGAAAGTTAGGCGAGGGGGGACCATAGACTGAAGCTCAGTCGAACACTTTCCATGAAAATAACGATACATCAGAGACAAGCTCGCAACATCTCTTCTGCGCGATAGAGGTTGCAGGGAAAAGAAAAGGACATCTCCTACGAGGCTACGAAGTCTATTTTGAACTCTATCAAGGCAGGACAAGTCCTTCTAGCAGCTCCTGCCCAGATGTGGCAACAGTATTCCATCCTTGGACGTACCTGGCTCTTATATAGATAGAGAATTGCATCAGCAGTGAGATATCTACCGGATCGATAGAAAGATCTCACCATTTTTCCAGCGGCCTTGGCAATAGATTTGATGTACGTGTTCCATTTAAGATCAGGAGTAATGGTCAAGCCCAGAAGCTTGTTAACACATATTAGAGGATTGAGTGATGGAGGAGTCACATAATACTTGGAAGGGTTATACAAGAGTTCTTACAAGGTCATTATAAAAACACATTTTCCTTTTTTGGTTGTAAGGAATGACGACACGAACAAACAGTTACAAACATAGTTTATTTATTCTTCAACCGGCTGATTGGTGACGTCAGGAATTCAAACTTTGATTTACATGGTCTATTTTTCCTCTCTTCGCTTCTAACTGATTCTCTCTCATAAACTGTTGACTTCTGTCTTCGAACCTTCAGATTCCTATATTGGGAAATCCCCTTTGATTATGACGTCAGAAGTGTGATTTTCAAACGTGACTAATTTTCAAGTGGTTTTAATATGTTTGTCCAAACACACTTTCGGCAAACAAAAGAATCCTCAATTCTAATTCCAACCTATTTTTAAACAATATAATTTAATTTGCATTGTCTATTCTTTTAGCTGACATATTTAATATCCAGATTTCTAAAAGAATGGACAATCAACTCTTTTTTCGACAAAAACAATATTTAACTATTTCTAATAGAATTAACAATGGACTTAATTTCTAGCATTCCATTTTTCCATTATTATCTTTAACACTTGCTTACGGAGTTCGATTCTAGCCTTATCCTAATATCATCTTCACTTGTCTGGTATGTCTTCTTACTTACATGAGAAGAAACAGCCCTTTCATGTAACACTCGTAACCACAACCTAGTAGACGTCATGAGTAATTTCGTATTTATATTCGTCCATACTAAAGAATAAACATACAATTTTCAGAAGACTGTCCCTTATATTATAACTTAGCACTTTTATCCGCTGTACTACGGGTCCTTACATATTTGAGCATATTCGAAGGAAAACATGGGTACAAGTTTTTCTCATCTAAATTGAAACATTGCGAAATGAGTAGTAAAGCCCCCCCCCCACAATTATCAAATTCAACAGATTATTTTATAACAAATGGATACATAAAAAAACGTACTTATATTTTCAAAAATATCGTTGATTCCATGGAATGAAAACGACTCAAAACCAAAAAATATTCTGTTCAAAGTGTTTCCTCATTTTCCTTATGATTCGAACCGCAATTATTTCTTAAAAGATTCTTTCTTTCCGGCTCTTCAAATATCTTTAAATATCTCTCGTTCCAGACATTTACGCAATAATCTGTGAGGCGAGCAATAAATATCTCTTAACATCTTTATTTTTATCTATTAGTTCATCAGACGTCAATAAAAGTTAGAAAAGCGTTATATTCAGATCGGTCGGTAATGAGGACGGCTTCTCTTAGAAATCATTTTTCAAATGCAAGTTTTAATTGCACCATATTTCTTCAAAGTGTACTTTCCATTTCTTCTTAACTGATGTTATGTAAGTTAACTAATTCTAAAGTTGTGTATGGATAATTTCGTAAAGGTAGTATATCCAACACATATATACAAACTATTATACAACACAACAACTATAATAATTATTCTGAAAACAATAAAGATAATGATAACAATAAAAACAACAATAAAAATAATAATAATAAAACCAACAAAAATAATGGTAATAAAACAATATTAATAATGATAATAATAGCAAGTATAAAAATAATAACAACAGCAATAATAATGATAATAATTACAACAGCATTATTTGTAACGAAATTATAACAGAAACCATAATAATAACGACAATAATAATGATAATAATAAAAGCAATAATATTAATGATATTAATTACAATAAAAATAATAATGATAATACTAACATAATTGTAATAATTACAACAATAGAACAACAATAACAAATATAATTATTTTAATAACAGTAATAATAATAACAATAATAATAGTAATAATAATGATAACAAGAACAATAATAATTATATTAATAACAAAAGCAATAGTAATTTTTATAACAACAATAACAATAATAATAATAAACAACCATGATAATGATACTAATAACAACAAAAATAATAATATTTATACCAACAACAACAACAACAACAACAATAATAATAATAATAATAATAATAATAATAATAATAATCATAATAATAATAATAATAATATTGGTATTAACTACAAAATCAAATACGACGATACAAATAACAACAACAAATAATTATTATGGAATACAACTATCAGCATTTTCATAATCTGATATCGTCTAAATCTTGGATAATTGGCAGGTGACTCTGTGAAGAGAGGCATTCGATGGGCTGTACACAGGCAAATTAATTCCATTTAAATAGTGCGAGGCTTTCCTCCATTGTTTGTTAAAAACATAGTTTGACCAGAAATATGTGAGAAAGATATCGGTCAGAGAAGTAGAATAATAAACAATTGAAAGTATGAAACATTCCAGAAGTAAAGAATGTTTGTATAAATCGACACAACAGAAAGCGAGCAGGAGGCACAGAGTGGGTCACAGAACGAGGACAAAAGATTTGCACCGTACCCTCGCGACGTACCTCCACTGATGTCCAGAACCGTCGCACTAAATCAAAAACTCTTGTCAGTGTGGAAGATATTTTTGTAAATCAGCTGTGTTGTGTTTTATTCGCTGTATATATTAGAGACAGTGGCAAAAGTTGATTTAGAAATTATATAAATTAAAAAGCACAATATATAGACTGCCGCAGCGAATATATAGATGTTTAGCTCTAAACAGGATTTGCACTCATCTCGACTGTTACCACACAAACTAATCTTTTTTTTTGGTTGTTAATGACACTATTTTTTGTTCTTCTATGATTGTAATCTTTTTGTTGTTCTTTTGTTGTTACTTGTAGTTTCTTTTTTGTGGCAATGGGCAGCTTTTCGTGCCTTCCATTAGATATGTCCGTCTACGTCAATACTATTATGCCTGTCAGGATAGAAACAGAACTCTAATATAGACATACACACACAAACATACACGCCCACATATATATGCATATATATATGTATGTGTGTTTGTGTGTGTGTGTGTATACATGCAAATATGAAAATTGCCATGAAGCCTTTGAGATACAAACTTATTAAGTGAATGAAAGAATCGTTTAGCGCTATTTCATATCTTTCGTTTCTCCTCCATTCTTTGCGACATTCCACATTTCAAGAATTTAATATTGGTGCATATCAAAATTCGTTCCATCATATTTCGCCATCGGCAACGACAAGAAAGTATCGATGGTGCTTGACAGATTCCAGAATGGAATCGTTATAGAATTCAGTGAAACTAATAACATACGAAAAGGGATTATATTGCAACGGATAAAAAGCGAAGATGATACCGTTGTGAATGGAAAAAAGAAACCAGAAAAACAAGAATAGATGCTCTGGAGATACGTCCATGCAATCTGAACGAGGAAAATTCTAGTTCAAACGTAAACGAGACAGACCGACTGATGGTCAAATATTTAAAATATTCATTTCAATTCTAAGATTAAAGCATGATTGATCAGCGAAAACTTATCGAAAACTCGAACGTAACAGATCAAAAAATCTGTTATTTCTAACTTAAGCCTGACAAGCCGACAATAAAACTAAAGCTTGAGGACGGAACGGACGGACCTTCTGAGAAAAATGTTTGGACGCATCTAACATAGAATGATGTGAAAAAAATGATATTTAAAGAAAGCAAAGAGTGCGAAGTTTAATATAATTTTGACAAACTTTCAAAAATGTCGTCTTAATAATGTAATTGTACACTTGTGTATAAACATGCTTAATATTTATTTAAAGATATTGTAGTTATAAAGCCCTTTCAACACATAAAAAGTTGGGCCTATTTTAGGAATCAAGATGAAGCGGGAAACTTTGCCGGAAACCCGTTACTGTTGTTGAATACTCAGTCTTACTGTTACTTATGAAAGCCCGACAAAAATGGTATCCTTATTTTCCGTATATTTACGCATTAGTTTTCGGTGGTATGGGGAAAAGAATCTTGCCTGTTAACCTTTTTTTTACATAGGAGTCAGTGCTTATCAAGGCTCAGAGGTCACTCGAGGATAAGGGTTAATGAGTGTACGGTAGTCAATGGAACAATATCGTAGTAATATTTTATAGTGAAAATTTGGCAAATGGGATTACTTAAGGGGAACGGCTCACTAAGAACTTTACGTTGGACTTGAAGACGACCATATTGTAGTCAGCTGGAAAGCAGGAAAACGGAAGAGAGTTCCACAGGCGGCAGTTCTAAGAAAGCTTTGTTCATGAAATCTACGTTTAGGTTTAGACACAGATTAAAAAAAAATGGGTGAAATTATTGATAGTGTTTTCAACTAGATGAGTGTTTCTCGTGAATGTTTGGCGAGTGGGGAACCTTGATTGGAGCTCAGACGAGCACTTGCCATGAAAATTACGATAAAGCAGAGACAGGCTCGCAACATCTCTTCTGTGAGAAAGAAGTTGTAGGGAAGAGAAAAGGGTATCTACTACAAGACCGAATTCTATTTCGAACTCTGTCAAGGCAGGATAAGAACTTTCTAGCAGCTCCTGCCAAGATGTGGGTACAGTACTCCATCCTTGAATGTACCTGGCTCTTATGTAGGTAAGGAATTGCATCAGCAGTGAGATATCTATTGAATCGATAGAAGCAACGGATTTGATGTACGTGATCAGAAGTAAAGCTCAAACCAAGACGCAAAACATGGATCTTTCCCTAAACGGGAGTCATTCATTTCAATTGATGCCAGATGGGGATCAGAGCGTTGATGATGTAAAGATAGAAGCTTGGTTTTAGATGCATTAAAAGTAACCAGCCACTTTTTTTCCACATTGTACCACATGTTTAAGATCAGAGGAGAGAGAATCAGAGAGAACTTGATCGTTTACGGCCTTTGATGTGCTGCTATAGATGGTAGTGTCGTCAGCATAAATGTATATGAATGGTCTTAGGATGTTATTTGGAAGATCATTAAAGTAGATCAGGAAGAGAATTAGGCCCAGAATGAACCCCTGAGGAACCCCAGCATTAATACTATGAGCTTTTGATTTCCGCCCATCAACTACTACTCTTATGAACCTATCAGAGAGAAATGATTTAATAATTGAGAAGACATTTCCAGTTATACTGTAGCTGGAGATCTAAGGATGGCTTTTTGACTGGGTTCGAATCTCACAACTAAGAGCAAGTATCACTTTTTAGACTTAAGAATATTATACATATATAATATTTCATGTAATATTATACTTATGTAATATTTCATACAAAATATTATTAATAAACATACTTTATATATCGATATTCAGTATTTAATTCAATAGTGATGATTCTGACTTATGAAAATATATATGGCAGTTAAACTAGACGGTATCTTTGCGTTTCATCATCGTAACAAACCGCCAGCCTAAAATAAATTTAGTCAGACGATTCTGTACGGGTGTTAAATAATGAGAATCCTGGGAAACAGCGAGTTGCTAGGAAAATTTATTATAAGCATTCGTTCATGTACAACGTAAGTATAAGGGCCTGCAGATCCACAGATTATATGGGTTAGCATTGACAATCATTTTTTATTGGTTAATTATATTAAAAAATAAATATTATCGTTTATTTTATTGGTTACTTATAGTAAACATTCTTGAGTTCACTTTGTATTAATTTTTCGCATTTACTAGTGAACTTCTTGAAAGGCAGCAGAGAGATTTTTACGTATTTATGTCGCCTCTCAGGAAGTTCACAATTGGTTATCAAAATATTTAAATTGCTCATGACATTTTTCTAATTTTACTATCGCTGACTGAGTTTTTCAGGTCATCGGTTTCTTCTTAAATATCTTATGTTTTATTCTATTATTCCCTTTGAATACAAGTGAATATATATATATATGTATGTATATATAATATATATATAATATATATATATAATATATAATATATAATATATAATATATAATTCACACAATGAGTTATCTTGAATAAAATATATAATTGAAAAACATTTAAAGGTCTGTCGAATTTGAAAAAGAAATTATATTTTTATTTAAACGTAGCAGGTTCTTTGAATACGTCTCCTGATTTTTTCCGTGTAGAAACCTTTATTTATAGTACATTCTGGAAACTCTTCAAAATAATCTACTCCGGTTGCAATGCACTTGTTGTGCCGTTCAAACAACTTCTGGAAGACCTCATTGAAGTCTTTTTGTGTGTAGGTACTAAGGACTCTCGCCGAAGCCTCTTTCATCTCCATCATTGTCTCATAAAGACAGCTTTTAAGGTTTTCATTGAGCTTATGAAATGACCAAAAGTCACAGGGAGCAACCTCTGGAGAATATGGAGGGTGGGGAACTGTCTTGATGACCATCTTGGTTTAATAGTCTGTGATCTTCTCTAAAACCCCTTAGAACAAACTTTGCACAAATCTTCTGCATCTTCAGTCCATCGTGAAGAATTGTGAGTACGGTTTTCACGCTGACATCAAACTGTGTATTATTGTCTCTATAGATACACGACGGTCCTTATCCAAGAAATTCTTTATTTGGCCAATCAACTCTGGAATTATGACTTCCTTACTCCTCCCACACTTTCCATCATCCCTTACAGACTCGCTGCTTTACTTCAATCCGATGCCACTCAAAAACAGATGCTTGATTCAAGCAAGATGGTCCAAAAGCAGTCTGAAGCATTCCATACGTTTCTGGGATTATTAAAACAGAATTTTATTTCATATAATTTTTCTAACATATGCTCGCGTCCAGATTGAATTTTTGAAATTCACTAGCTGTGACAATTAGGCTTTAGTAGGGTGTATTTCATTTTCTGCTGTAGCTGGTCGTTTAACCCGAAATCATAAAATTGATCAGTCATTTCATAAAATATATAGCAATAACATACTGAATTTTCAAGTGTCTCCAACAATTTTAAATGCCTGTACAAAAAAGTCTGGAAACTTATTGAACCCTCCCGTACCCCTTACATCAAAATGGTATCAACGCTCTGATCCCCCATCTGGCATCAATTGTGATAGATGACTCTCGTCTGGGTGAGGCCCCGTGTTTTGACAAGCTTCTGGGTTGGACCTTTACTCCTGATCTGAAATGAAACACGTACATCAAGTCTGTTGCCAAGGTCGCTGGAAAGATGGTGGGATCCTTCTACCGCTCCAGAAGATATCTCACTACTGATGCAATTCTCTATCTATATAAAAGCCAAGTACGTCCAAGGATGGAATACTGTTGCCATATCTGGGCAGGAGCTGCTAAAAACAGCCTATCCTGCCTTGACAGAGTACAAAATAGACTTCGTGGCTTAGTGGGGGATGCCCTTTTCTCTACCCTGCAACCTCTCTCCCACAGAACAGACGAGCCTATCCTTGTTTTATCGTTATTTCCATGGCAGGTGCTCGTCTGAACTCCAATCTCTGGTCCCCCCCCCCTCGCCAATCTTTCACGAAAAACACCCGTCTAGCCGAATCCACTGTGAAAAATTTCCCCCACTCTTTATCTGTGCCTAAATCAAAACGTGGATTCCATGAACAAAGCTTCTTTCTTAGAACTGCACGCCTGTGGAACTCTGTTCCGTCTGCCTGCTTCCTACCGGACTACAACCTGGATGTCTTCAAGTCCAATGTTAACAAATTCCTAATGAACCGCCCCCTTAAGTAAACACTTCATCAAATCTCCACACTAACGTAATGTACTTGCAATAATCCTTATCCCTTAGTGGCTTTCGGGCCTTGATAAGTGGTGATCACTGTGTAAAAAAAAAAAAAATCGGATATTTGTTAATATAACAGAACAAGAAAGATATGAATAAAACAATCAATAAATAAATGTTACTAAATCCAAGATAGATTACTCTTCTACCTATTCGGATAAAGTTTACGTGTTAAAAGTTTAGTTCAAAACAAATAGTGTTAAGTCTACTAAGGTAGAACAAAAATAGCAGTCCACAAGTTTTGCGTGAAAATTTTCGATAATCGCTCAAAACAGAAAATCAAACAAAATGCTGATAGAAAGACATCGAATAGATGTCAATAATCGTGTGAAGAAGGAATATTCGTGCTGTGTCGTGTTTAATTTTCGATCTTTACGTAAGATTAATGGTAGAGAACTTAAATATTAGAATTGGTTGGAAATAATGATTACTTTGCATTAAATTATATATGAAACTCATTTCCTACTCCAAATTTTTAAGTGTTCATTATCTTTTTCTTTCATCTAAAAACAGGTAGAATCTTATATCTTGTTTTTTCTTACAGTACAGTTAGATTAATGCAAAAACAATATCGTTTTCTCACATATGTTACTTTTATATATGATTTCTGAATTAATTCATTGATATATATATATATATATATATATATATATATATATATATATATATATATCATTTTGAAGCGCGTTTTACGCCCTATCGAATCGTGTTATTTGTTGCCGTTCTCAATCTCCTCATTCATTAGACAGAATATACAAAATTCGAATCTGCACGATTTTCTTTTTCCATTTCAAACTCGGCCGAAAAGCTCCGAGACAACTCGTGATATCAGTGATGCGTTTGACTCAGGAACCACTAACGAACGTGTGGCACAATGGTGGTTCAAGAAATTTCGCAATGGTAACGAGAGCCTCGAATATGAAGACGGTCACGGCTGGCTCACTGCGGTCGATAACGAACATTTGAAAGCCTTAATTGAAACCAATCCTTGCAAAACCACATGAAAAGTATCCGTAGCACTCGAGGTCGACCACTCAACAGCCGTTCGCCATTTAAAGCAAATAGAGAAGTAAAAAAAAGTTGGATATATGGGTGCCGCATGAATTGAAAAAATAATTAAATAAAAGGTGTCTTCTACCCTCCTTTTGTGCAACAAAAACGACCCATTTCTCGAGTGGATTGTGACGTGTAGTGAGAAGTAGATCCTCTATGGCAACCGGCGACATTCGGCACAGTGGTTGGATGCCGGAGAAGCTCCACGCCACTTTCCAAGGCCGAAATTGCATAAAAAGAGATTATGGTGACTGTTTGGTGATCTGCATGGCGGAGAAGTACTGCCGATAAATTGACGAAATGCACCAGAAGCTCCAACTTATATGCCCGAGATTTGTCAATATGAAGGGACCAATTCTCCTCCATCGCAACGCAAGCCCGCATGTTGTTCAATTGACCCTGTAGAAGCTGAACGAATTGGGTTACGAGACTCTGCCCCATCCGCCATGTTCACCAGACCTCTTGCCCACCGACTATCACTTTTTCAAGCATCTTGACAACTTTCTACGAAAAAATGCTTCAAAAGCCGAGATGATGCCGAAAAGGCTTTTAATGACTTGATCGCTTCCAGACCTCCGAATTTCTATGCTAATGAGATGAATAAACTTGTTTCTCGTTGGAAGCTCCAACGTATGTGCCCGATATTGGTCAATATGAAGGGACCAATTCTCCTTGATGACAATGCTCACCCGCATGATGCTCACCTAACCCTGCAGAAGCTGGACGAATTGGGCTTTGAGACTTTGCTTTATCCGCCATATTCACTGGATCTCTCGTCCACCGATTATCACTTTTTCAAGCATTTCGATAACTTTCTGCACGAAAAATGCTTTAAAAGCCGAGATGATGCCGAATCAGTATCATTGCTTTCAGAAATCAGGATTTCTATGCTAATGGAATAAATAAATTTGTTTCTCATTGGAAAAAATGTGTCATTTCTAATGGTTCTTACAGTTTATTATGAAAGGAGTTATGATCTTCTGAAGTTGAACGTCAAAAAAACGACATTATCTTTGCACCAACCTTATAATAACCGATCCAATATTTTTACTTTGAAGAAAAACATAATTGTTCGTTCGGATAAGGAAGCCACAGAATAGTTAATGGAGTCCCTTTGCACATCTCCTTGTTAACAATGATTTCTAATAAAAATTATTATGTAGAAACTCAAACAGTATATTTTCAAAAGTATTTTGTTCCTACACTATTTTCTGAATTTACATACAATTCATAGATTGTTTTTGTTTATAAAAATCAATTACAAATAAAACATATGAGAAAATATGTAAAAAGATCTGCTCTTGTAATATGCGCCCCCCTCCTCGGTGGTGTGTTTTTACGTTTTGCAAAATATAGAGGATATTCCACGAAGGGTGGGGTTACTTGTTATTTAAACATTTAAAAAGGCATAAAATTTCTAATTAAATATATAAGTATTTTAAAGCACCGAAATCAGAATCGGTACTCTAATCGGAATCGGTAATTTGGATCGGAATCGGAAAACATTTCAAAAATCGCCCCATCACTAATATATACATATGCAGTGTCGCCAAAATGAAAGTCCGCACTTGTCATTTTTTTCAAAAACCGCAAATTTAAGCTAAATTGAATGTAACTGTTTAAACAACATATACCTTATTCAATTCGCCTTTTATTTCTCTATAATTTTACATGTTCATATCTAGCTTTTAACTGAAATATCCTAGTGTTCATGTCAATTTAAAAAAAAAATTAACTTCAAGTCAAGAATGCAAAAAGAAACTCCGCACAATGGAAAATTGTTATTTAAATGTAACTTTAGAAAATTAATGCAACACAAATACAACAGGAAAACAATGAACGAGTTAATGTTTCGTAGCATAGCCCTTCTACAATTTGACAGCCTGCAAATTTTTGGGCCTCTCTTGAATTAGTCTGTGGAAATACTCCTGTGAAAGGACATTCCACTTCTCTTTAATTTTTGTCCTAAGTTCTTCCAGATTTAAAAATGTATCAGTGCGTAGCTGTTGCTTGATGTAATGCTATACGTTTTCGATAGGATTGAGGTCTGGAGACCAATCCAAAACACGGAATATCATGCTCTTCAAGTAATCTCTTGATATTGCCAGCTGTGTGAATGGAAGCTTTATCCTGCATGAAGACAGGGTTATCATCCAAATTCCGGCCAAAGTAGAGTTTAAAATCCTTAGTCAACATATTAATTACTTGGTCGAATTAATTCGACCTTGCAAGCGACCTATAGGCTCTGGACCATTGTCACTAATAATGCCCCACACCAAAACTGAATCTCCACCACCTTGCAGCACTGAAACTGTGCAGCTAAGATTAAATTTGTCGTCCTTCTTTTGACGGACTGTCTAGCCTACTGAACTTGCTTTCGTCGGTAAAAATTGCTTTCGACCAATATGCAGTCATAATCTTAATTGCATCAGATGATTTCCAAACAGCCTCTTTCTGTTCTTTACAGAAATCATTGGCTTGCGTCTTGGAACACAGAATCGCAAATTAAATCCTCTGTAGTACCAGTTTTCAAGAATTCTGGCGAAAGAACTGACCCAGTAAATTATCGCCCTATTAGCCTCCTGCCACTTTTCGCCAAAATATTTGAGACCATAATAAATCAAGCTCTAGTCCATCACCTTACAGATGCTAAACTTCTGACTAACAAACAATATGGATTTAGGCAAGCCCGTTCAACAGGAGACATCCTAACTGTAATTTCAGAACATATATACCAGTCACTGGACAAAGCGCCGGATGGTAGAGCAGTAGCTCTAGATTTATTTAAAGGTTAAGTAAGAGAGAAATCCCAATTGTCCTCGACGGTCGTAGATATAAACAATATGATATAAATGCAGGAGTACCTCAGGGGTCTATCCTAGGACCTCTATTATTTCTGATATTCATAAATTACCTCCCTAATAAAATTGTTTCGGAGATGGGTATATTTGCCGATGACATCACTCTCTATAACAGGCATGAGGGGAAAACAAATGAACACATATCTAAGAAAATGGCTGAAACACTAGCGGATGACCTCCAATCTGTAGTGAAATGGGTACAAAAATGGATGGCCACATTCAATGCTGCCAAGACTAAACTTGTTTCCTTCACTAAGTACAAGAAACCTTCTCTACCACAAACAGCAATGGCCAAGAACACATTGCCTGAGAGTACATCTTTTAAACTCCTCGGCCTAACGTTTACAGGGAACATGAACTGGAATATATACATGGAGACCATTTCCAAGGCTGCTGCAAAGAAGGTGGGCTCTCTCTACCGTGCTAGAAAATTACTTACGCCTGAAAGTATCCTTTGCCTCTATAATGCCACCATTCGCCCATGTTGGAGTACTGTTGTCACATCTGGACTGGTGCATCTGCTGTTTGTCTCTCACTCCTGGACAGGGTTCAAAAGAGAGTCGCCAATCTGATAGGTCCTGAACTGTTTAGGTCTTAGCCTCTGTCTCATCGACGAAATGTTGCATCCCTCTGCCTGTTCTACAAATACTTTAATGGTGAATGCTCTGACGAACTGCAAGCACTTGTACGTCTACGACGTGACTACCCCCGACAAACCCGACAAGCAGCTAAGTCCCACCCCTTTACAGAAGAGATCCCTAGGTGTAAGAAAGCCTTATACTCCAATAGTTTCTTCCCCAGAACTGCAAGTCTTTGGAACTCCCTTCCGGGATTCTGCTTTCCCAACTGCTACTCATCTCTCTTCATAATGCCCCCGCAACTTATGTCCCCGATTGTAGCCCCCTACTTCAAAGTGACACTGTGCCTTGTTTGGTGTGAAAATTAAATAAAAGATAAAAAGAAAAATTGTTTTATTAATTTGCAAAGTATTGTATGAACTTTATAGCTTCACATAATTTTTCTTCGTATTTAATATCAAGAAGAAATATCATTGTATTGTTTAAAAAACGGGGTATTTTTCGGAATTTTTAAATCGTCTACAATAATTTTTAAGAGTCTAAAATATGCTGTATCAAATTTTCAGAGATTGACTAAAAATATTTGTTATATCATAAATGTTATATATAAATGTTTCACATACACACACACACATACACACACACACACACACACACATATATATATATATATATATATATATATATATATATATATATATGAAATTTAAAATTATCGCCCCATTAGCCTCCTGCCACTTTTCGCCAAAATATTTGAGACCATAATTAATCAAGCTCTAGTCCATCACCTTATAGGTGCTAAACTTCTGACTGACCTCAGGATTTAGGCAAGCCCGTTCAACAGCAGACCTCACGGATTTAGGCAAGCCCGTTCAACAGCAGACCTCACGGATTTAGGCAAGCCCGTTCAACAGCAGACCTCACGGATTTAGGCAAGCCCGTTCAACAGTAGACATCCTAACTGTAATCTCAGAACATATATACCAGTCACTGGACAAAGCGCCGGATGGTAGAGCAGTAGCTCTAGATTTATTTAAAGGTTTTGACAAGGTATAGTATGAGGGTCTTTTCAGGAAAATCAGATCATATGGTATCACTGGAAGAATACATGACATAATTAAATCCTTCTTAGATAAGAAAAAATCCAGTTTGTCCTCGACGGTGGCACATCTAAACAATATGATATAAATGCGGGAGTGCCTCAGGGGTCGATCCTGGGACCTCTGTTATTCCTAATATTCATAAATGACCTCCCTAACAAAATTGTCTGTGAGATGGGTATATATGCTGACGACACCACACTTTATAACAGACACGACAGGAAAACAAATGAACATATATCTAAAGAAACGGCAGAAACACTAGAGGATGACCTCCGATCTGTAGTGGAATGGGGATATAAATGGTTGATCACATTCAATGCTGCCAAGACTAAACTCGTTTCCTTCAATAATTACAAGAAACCTTCTCTGCCACCTATAGCAATGGCCAATGACTCTTTATCTGAAAGTACATCCTTTAAACTCCTCGGCCAAACGTTCTCAGGAAACATGAGTTGGAACCATTACATTGAGAACATCGCCAGTACCGCTGCGAAGAAGGTAGGTTCTCTTTACAGTACTATATAGATACTAATGCCCGAACGTATCCTATACCTCTATAAGGCCACCATTCGCCCATGTATGGAATATTGTTGCCATATTTGGGCTGGTGCATCTGTAACTAGTCTCTGGCTCATAGACAAGGTTCAAAAGAGAGTCGCCAATCTGATAGGTCCTGAACTGTTATCTAAACTTCAGCCCCTGTCCCATCGACGAAATGTTGCATCCTTCTGCCTTTTCTACAAGTACTTTAACGGTTAATGCTCTGACGAACTGCAAGCACTTCTGCCCCCTCGACGTAAATACCCCCGAGAAACCCCAACAAGCAGCTAAATCCCACCTCTTCACAGTAGAGATCCCTAGATGTAAGAGAGCCTTCTACTCCAGTAGTTTTTCCCCCAGGACACCTAGACTTTGGAATTCCCTGTCAAGTATCTGCTTCCCCAACTATACTGACATGCAGAAGTTCAAGTGCAACGTGAACCGACATCTCATCTTGCTGCCCAAATTCATACACAGTATCCTTGATTCCTATGTCCCTGATAGTAGCCCCCTACACCAAAGTGGCAATGTGCCTTTTTTGGGGTGAAAATGTAATAATTTTTTTTTTTAATTCAATCTGTTCTTAACTGTAGAAAGAGATCACTTTTTAACAAGATTACATTGTTGTTGGATTTGGGGAGCCGTTTCAAATCTGTTGCTGAGGCTGCGGATCTTGATAGCATTGCCTTCCCTGTAAGAAGTAACTTTGGGACGACAAGATTTAGGGACATCACGAACATTGCTGGTTTTGTAGTGCTTTTGCACAGTCATAAGTACTGTTTTCTCGTCACATTTCAATCTGCGGCCGATTTCTCAATTGGATAAATACAAAAAGGTGGAGATTAATGAACTCCTGACGATCATTAAGAGAGACTCGAAGTATATGGACTAGAAAGAACAACAACTACGATTAGAGATCCTAAAAGATGGATAATGTAAACTGGTTTTAAGCTCACTTGTTGATGCGGAGTTTCTTTTTCCTTCTTAATTGTAAGCTAATTTTTAAAGTGTTTTTGAAATTGGCGTGAACTCTAGGATACTTCAATTAAAAATCAAATATAAACAGGTAAAATTTTATATGCATAAAAGGCAAATCAAATGAGGTATAAGTTATTTGAACAGTTACATTCAATTTAGCTTAAATTTGCCGTTTTTGAAAAAATGAAAAGTGCGGACTTTCTTGTTGGCGGCACTATATATATATATATATATATATATATATATATATATATACTTTGAGGTTGCAGTTTTTCAGAGGAAAGATGACCAATGAAATATAACGAGGTTAATACAAGAGTGCTCAATACCGAAATAGGACAAGTTGCCGTTAAGAACTCCGCTTTTGAATATAAGCGTTGCTACTTACTGCTTATTTTTTAAAAATTGGAAGTATATATATATATATATATACATATATATATATATATATATATATATATATATAAACATACACATATATCTGTTACATGTATATGCATATATACATGTATATATATACACATATATATACACATATATATACATTAGATATATATATGTGTGTGTGTGTGTGTGTGTGTTAATTAAAAAGAAAATATGTATATACTAGCTGGCCGTCCGGCATTGCCCGGTCGTAAAATACGCTTAAACATGATATTATAATTTATGCAGATTGCGTATGTATTATTATAGAATCAATCCTCTATTAAATATAATATATTAGATGAATAATTTGACCGGTAGACTAATTAGTAAAAAAATATATTTTTTAATAATAATGATAATGTCGTTCATAAAATATTATCTGTGTTTGTTGACAAAATCATGTCAGCTGATGTTTAGACTTGACGACAATCGCCATGGATAGTTACTTATGATTAATGTTTAGTTTTAAAATCTCCAAAGAAAATGATTTGCAGGCATTTTAAATGGTTCTTTTTATCATAAATTGACATCATTAATAAGAAAAGATTAAAACAAAATGGTGAGGTATACCTGGGCTTGAACAGGGGATCATTCGATCTGTAGTCGAATGCTTTACCACTAAGTGATATCTC
>NC_136485.1:177206679-177261679 GCF_053919585.1 Euprymna scolopes | reverse complement strand
CCTGCATGAGCTTGTGAACGACCCTCGTCACAGCCTCTTTCATCCCCTAAATTGTCTCATAACGACAGTCTCTAAGGATTTCATTGAGCTTAGGTAATGACCAAAAGTCACAAATATCCGGTATCAGTTAGAACTGTCTTGATGCTCATCTTGTCATGAAAACATCTCATCTCTGAGAACCCTTCAGACAAATTTCGCGCAAATCTTCCGCATCTTCAATTTTTCACGAATAATTATGTGTACAGTTCCCACACTAACATCAAACGTTTCACTCATTCTCTCTATAGACACACGATGGTCGTTATGAATGAAATTCTTTATTTGACCAATCAAAACTGCTGTTCTGACTTTCTTAATCCTCTCACACATCTCATCATTCCTCATATACTTCCTACCTTTCATTGAATCCCTTATGCCACTTAAAACTTGATGCTTGATTCATGCAAGATAGTCTAAAAGCAGTCTGAAGTATTCGATATGTTTCTGTGGCATTTTCAAGTTTAAAACAGAATTTTATTGCATATAGTTTCTATAAAGTGTCTTCGCATAATGACTGCATTCTTTAAATCCATCAGCTGTGGCAATCAGGCTTTAGTATGGTTTATTCCAATCCATGCTGTAGCTATTCAGGCAAACCTGAAATCAAAAAAATTGCTCAATCATCTCATAAGATGTATAGCAATAATAATAGCATACTGAATTTTCAAGAGTCTATGACAATTTTCAATGCCTGTACAAAAAAAGTCTGGAAACTTACTGAAGGCATCTCTTATGTTATTTGACTCTTAATTAAAAGAAAAGTTGCATTTGATGAATAAAAGCCTGTAGGATAGGCATGGTCCTCGCCATTTAACGTCTTAACCTTTGTGAATATTCATACCACATTTGAAATTCACTAGCTGCTATAATCAGGCTTTAGTAGGATATATTCCAATTCCTGATGTAGCTGTTCATTTTAATCTAAAATCATAAAAATTGGTCAGTCATCTCATAAGATGTATAGCAACAACATAATGAATTTTCAAGAACCTACGACAATTTTAAATGCTTGTACAAAAGAAAAGTCTGGAAACTTATGTAAGGTACCTTTGATCTGTATACTACAAAAACTCTTATGCTATGCTTTTCCAACCATTCAGAACCACAGATAATGTTCGCAAATGATTTACAGAGGCGGACAGAAACAGTAGGATGTATAGTCAGCTGAGAGTAGAGGATAGTATGATCCCAGAAGCAGTCAATTACTATTAAACAATAGTGACTAAAGCAAAAGACCTGGCATAGGATTTCCGGTCCTGAATCATTATATTTAGAAATTAACGCGTTCACAACAGTTTATTTCGCAGTTTGCAATACGTAACAACGGTTTGTGGTTCGGAGTAGATCAGACCGAGTTTTAGCGAACTCGAAATAACCTAACTTTAACCGATTGATAATGAGGCCTCAACAGACATCTATCAACAAACAATGCTTCTGGATTCTGTTTCTTACCTTGATGGTACTGAACACATTAATGCACGATAATCGAAGATTGCGTTTTCTCTGATGAGTTTGTGTTGTTCTATTTTTATACTTTTAAAGCAATGCTCGCAAAATCGGCAATCGAGACTGCTAGAGAAGACAACGTGGCTAGAATAGAAGATTAAGAACATTAGGGTCACGTTTTTGTAAAGTTTACTTACATCTAGAATACTTGTTCAAATCTTTAACTAAATCCATTATACGTAAAGCATTCTAAAGATAATGCCTCCTATTTTTAATCCGCCGCAACGGATCAAAACGGATTGTAAATTGCATTGTTAGAGTTAAAAAAAAACTTGGAGGTTTAATTTTGGAACGACGCATATACACACCTAAATTATTATCGATAGAAATGTTTATAATAACAGGAACTTAATAAGAATAAAAGCAAGAATGTCAGTTTCTGTTATTAACATAAAATCCACTAAAATCGATTTTATGGATTATATATTTTATCCGCCTATAGTGGTCGTGCGATAGTAGACATTTATGGAAGTTAATTAACAATAATTTTGCAGTGGAATTGCTGATTTTGTTACAAACGGAAATTGCATATGGTGACGACAGATTCAAAGATAGCTGATCACCTTTAATGTATTCAATAGAACTTCTTTATTTTCATCATCACCGGATCCCACTTGGCCCAAATTGAAATGAATGGCTCTAGTCTTGAGTAAGCACATGTGCTTTCACAATTCACGGGGTCCCACCTTAAATCTGAACTGAAATTGAAGACTTACATCAGATTATTTGTAAAATTGTTAGATCATTCTATCGCTACTGACAGTATCTCACTTTTGACGAAATTATATAATATTCGTCAAAAGATGGAGCACTGTTCAAACATCTGTAGAAAAGGTACTCTATCTTGCTTTGACAGGATTCAAAACCAGCTTCGAAATCTAGTGAACGAATTTTCCTTCTTCTATTCTTCTTTCTCACAGAAGAGACGTGTTACATGATAAGGGCTGTCCCTTTTTCATGTAAGTATAAAAAATAGACAGATTTAGTTAAAATGAAAATGAAATAGCATAGACGAAATTCGAACCTCGTAAATTAGGTTTAGAAATAGATTACGTGTGAGAATTAGAAAATGGAATCTAAAACAAACGATTGTTTAGCTTAGAGATAAAATAGTTTCAAGAAAAGAATGTGCACTGTCAATTTTGTTATGCAAATTCAATTGAAAGAATGCAGCTACAATATAATTTAATAAACATGTTTTAAACATATTGGAAATATAGGTTATTGAGAATATAGGTTAAAATTCCTTTTGTAAACAAAGAAAAAAGTTTTTGACACGTATGTCCAGAACACGTGAAAGAAAACACATGTTTTAGCATGTGTATGACGTCATGGAAAATGGGAAGTTCTAGATATAGTTAGAAAACTTTAGAGTTAAGAAAGGAGAAACTGGGGGAGAGTCAGAGGGAGTTTGAGAACGACAGACGATAGTCTGCAGTTTGGAATTCGAACGTCTAGAAGCGAGACGGTCACTTTGAAACTTAATATGCGAAGCTTTGAATTCTTGATGAGAAAACCACGGCCGGTCGTGAGAAGAAATAAACCCATCATGTGTTTTTATAAACGTCGTCTTTGTGTTGTGATTCTACCAAAAGGTAAAGTGAAAATTGTTATTATATATCTATATATCTGTGTCATAAAATGTCATTACATACACATCTCATATCTACAATGTGAACTCTACATCTCATATCTACACTAAGACTGTCTGAACACTATCTCCTCACTCTAAGAGTTTCTATCAACACATCTAAGTATGAAACAGTAATCACAATATTCTGTGGATCTATATTACAAAACCTTGTAAAACTTTGTGGCATATTTCCATTCTATGGAGGTCAGGCGCGAACGAACACACCATAATTTTATTATACCATATTTCTTCAAACTGAAACATAATTATCAAAGTATACTTACGCAGATAGATATGAAAAGTCTTTATTAAAGTTTGTGCCTATTTCCATTCTATGGAGGCCAGGTGCGACACAGATCCTATGATTTTATTATACCATCCCTATTTAAGTTAAAACATACTTATCAAAGTATTATTATGTACATCTATATCAAAAACACTTGTAAACGTTTTTTTTTTAATTTTTAAATTTTTTATTTCCATACTTTGTTGACCAGGCGCGAACGCAGACCACACAATTTTAATGAACCACCGTTCTGCCAGATCAAAGATACCCATTCCTGTGCCTCGATACATCCTCTATCATTATATGTAATCAGTTTTTTAAAATAGTCAACCATATAGGAGCCTATTCGTGACCACACACACACACACACACACACACACACACACATTCAGCTTTATATTATAGATATATATGGTGCCTTGCCTGTTCATCTGTCTGTGTGAGGAATTATTACATAGTGGGTGAGAGATATTAAAACAATTATATTGCATAGTCAGGGTTAGAGACATTGTTTTTATAACGGCACCCGTTATAAACGAATAAATTGTATGTATGTGTATTTATTTTATACGTTTATAACGGGTGCCGTTATAAGAACAATCAGTCAGAGAATAAGATATCGACGTATAAACTGAGTCATGTTGTATCAGAGAGTTATCACATGGGTATACATTACAGTTCATAGTAACATAAACGTATCAGTTTTTATAAGAAGAATAATATATGCTTTATACCTTTTCTTTCTCCAAGAGTTCTTATGGTATGACATATGTGTGTGTGTGTGTGTAAATATTTATAAATATATAACTTTATGTACAACTATATATATGAATAACTATAGAGAAAGATAGAGGGAGGCGGAAAGAGAAGCTTTTATAAATAAACATAACTACTTAATCTGCATCTGGACGGGTTTCTAAACCGTAAATTTTTTTAAAATGTGCATTAAAACAATGGAAATACTTTCACTTTGGACCTACACATGCACAGCAGGTCACAGAACAAATGGAATCGGACGTAATTGGGCATACAAATCTCAGTCTTCGAACGAAACACTACGACTAAGAAACAAAATGTCGCGTAAACAATAGAATATCTGCAGACACACACACACACACTATTGTCTGATGAAGATTCCTATATGGGTTGAAAATCTAAATTTGAATAAATAAATGTTTGCTTATTTATTTTTAAAAAAGTCTGCATTTTAATCTGTATCAAATCCGTTATATATATATATATATATATATATATATATATATATATATATATATATATATATATATATATATATATATATAGTGGGAAAAGAGTGCATTTAAGGGGTTGGCATTTCTTATGTCCCTTTTATGTTCGCTTAGTCTGATTTCCAAATCTCGCTGTGTCTCACCTATGTATGATTTTTTTGCAGTCCCACTGTGTCGAACATGGCCACTCTTTCGGCTTTGGATGTGCAAACATCTTAAAATCCATCCCAGATAGAGCAAAACGGAGCCTTATTGAATCTGCTTTAATTTCAAACATTAATACCATCAAACAAAGAAAAGGATTTTATAATGTAGCCCCAATCATAGGTAATATAATAATAAATGAACAAAACATTAATTTAAATCCTGGTTGATGATGATAAAAAAAAAAAAAAAAAATGCATATATGTATATAACCCGACCCACCTCCACACACTAGATATAAATTCTCTTTTCATCATGAAATTTTCTCTCTAGTACAGAAAGAGAACTAAACTTCTCTTTCGCATGTGATATGACCGTCTTCCTGTATATTCTCGCCTAGAAATCCTGATGATGTCCCCTGAAATAGGGACGAAACGTTGATTTTATTTTTGTTTTTACTCCTTTAGGTTTTTCCTTTTTATTCATAAATATATATATATATATATGTGTGTGTGTGTGTGTGTGTGTGTGTGTGTGTGTGTGTGTGTGGCGCATGCCCATATTTATAACGTAATAACTAAATAAAAACAAGAAAGGGATTACTTCATTGGATTATTAATCCGTAAGTTGCAATTGACTAACTTGAAGTAGTTGTTACAGTAAGGATCTTTGATATAGAATTTAAGATCTGCTAACACCAGTCATCTAACAATGTTTGGGCTTTTACTAAGAACAATGAAAGGGGAAAGATGAAAACAGATTTATAAAAATGATGACGTTGACTGGTGAAGACATTTGATTGGTTAAAGGTGAAGGTTACATGAAGATGAACAGGGTTAGAGTGTGTTGGGGGGAGGAGGGTAACGATTGAAACAAAAGGGAAGAAACAAAAGAAAGGAAAAAGAAAAAACTGAACAATATGTAAAAGAATGGAATCGACGGTGTGGATGGGGGTGGCGGAGTAATGATGTTTTGTGGCAATCGACCGTTTCTATTTCTTGATCGGTGCGCGTCTGCAGAGAAAGGCTTGTTGATAAGACTTCCCACTGACAGATCAGATACCCACCGATTATAGACTTCATAGAAATCGATTCGTCTGACAAAGATGATCGGAGATTTCATCTTTGCTTTAATTCATATGAAGGCATCTGGTTTTATGTTCACTGCAAAAAGTCCGAAAACATGTTCTAGCAAAGTTTCGTAGTAAGCATTAATAATAATAATAATATTATTAATAATAATATTATTATTATTAATAATAATAATAATAATAATAATAATAATAATAATAATAATAATAATAATAATAATATCTAGTGAGACCTGTGCAAATTCCACAGCGGTATCAAAATCAAAATCAAAATATTGATTATGGGATCTTACCGTTCAGTCTCCAGAGACAATAGACACCACTATAAGGGTAGGTGCGCGTGTAATTATGAGGAAAGGGTTGCGCAATCTGCGACCACACCTCTGCTGCATCGGAACTGCTTGGATCAGTGGTAAGAAGAGGCTCAAGACTGAAATAATGACAAAATAAGCGAAGAGCGCATATAGCACTTGAGAGTCCCATATAGTCACCTCGGGAAATAAATTGCAGGAATACCATGTAGGGAGTTGAGCAGTAAGATGTCTGTTTACACTACACAGGAACTCCTTCATGTCAGTACAGTCAGGGAAACAGGAACCCGGAAGGTAATTTCAAAGTCTAGCAGTTCTCCGGAAGAAACTTTTAGAGTAGAAGGTTTTCTTATATCTAGGTATTTCTACTGTGTAGGGTGGGATTTTGCTGCTTGTTGGGAGTATTTACGTCATGTAGGTACAAAGGCTTGTAGTTCGTCGGAGTATCTACCATTAAAATATTCGTAAAACAGGCAGAGGGATGCAACATTTCGTCGATGGGACAGAGGTTGAAGCTTAGCTGACAGTTTGGGACTTATTAGGTAGACAACTCTCTTTTGAACCCAGTCTAAGAGTGAGAGACTAGTAGCAGATGTAGCATCCCAAATGTGACAACAATAGTTCATAAATGGGTGAATAGTCGGCTTGTAGAGTCACAGGATACTTTCAGGCGTAACTTTCTAGCACGGTAGAGAGAGCCCACCTTCCTCACGGCAGCCTTGGCAATACCCTCGATGTATCTGTTCTAACTCATGTTCCGTGTGAACGTTAAGCCGAGAAGTTTAAACGAAGTACTTTTAGATAATGTATCATTAACCATAGCTATTGGTAGTTGACAAAGTTTCTTGTAATTATTAAAGGAAACAAACTTAGTCCTGGCTGCATTGAACGTGGCGATACATTTTTGTTCCCCTTCCGATACAGACTGGAGGTCTTCTTCTAGGGCTTCCGCCATTTCCCTGGATATCATCCGTTCTCCACCAGTGCATATTATCGAGTGTTCGAGTGTGATGTCGTCAGCAAATATGCCCATCCTATGAGAAAGCTTATTTATGAATATCAGGAATAATAACGGTTCAAAAATCCACCCCTGAGGTACACTCTCATTTAATCATATTGTTTTGACTTACGAACATCGAGGGCAACCTGGATTCTTCTTTTATTTTAGAAGAAGTTAATTATATTAAGCATTCGCTCAGTAATACTATATGATTGATTCTCATGAGATCATTGTGGCATACCCTCTCAAACGCCTTAGATATATCTAGGGCTACTGCCCTTCCCTCTCTTGCTTTATCCAGTGCATGATATATACGTTCAGATATTACAGTTAGGATATCGCCTGTAGAACTGGCTTGCCTAAATCTATATTGTTTGTCATGCACTAGTTATTAACTGTAAAGTAGTGAATTAGAATTGATTAATTAATAACTGAAATATTTTGGCGAAAAAAAGGGAGAAGAATCTAATGGGTCGCCAGAATTCTTGTAAACTGGTACCATAGAAGTAGTTTCTCAGCAGTCAGAAAAGCAAGTTTCCTTAAGGCATTTGTTAAAGAGTTTGGAGAGAACTGGAACAACCTCAGCGGAGCATTTTTTTAATAGTGCAGCCGATATGTACTTGAGGAGTTATTTTCAGACCATCTACTGTGGTTTCTGGTCACAAAAAAAATCAGGGAAGGTTTACTGGGTCCAAAGTAAAGTTTGAGGCAAAGTGATTGGCAAGCATGTTAGCTTTCTCAATTGCCGTGCAAATAACCTCACGATTGTTGAATAGTGGCGGAACTTTTATTGTTCATTATTTACGACACTGTTGTAAATTTTCCAGAAATCACGAGTTCCTAATTTCTACACTTCAATTGTTTTTTTGGTGGTTTCAGTATATTCTCTCTTAGCTGTCGCTATTTCTGTCTTACAGTTGCTTCTAGCCTCTATAAAGTTTTGTCTGTTTGTACTGGACTTATCGCGGATAAATCTACGGCATGCATGCTGCCTTTGAGCAATGGAAGCTGCGCAAGCAGAAGTAAACCATTGGGAAGAGTGGTATAGAACTTCCGTGTGTGAATTGCTAGTTTGAACCATTCAGTGGTCTCATTTTTGTACTGTTCCGCATGAATAGAAAAGATATTTCCCCATGGCGCATCTCTGATGTGATCTCTGATAGCATCTCAGTCAGCCTTAGTGTAGTACCTTGCTGTTTTGAGCCATGGCTGTTCAACTTGAGGTCGAGAGAGACGGAGCACTAGAAAAAATCCATTAGTTTGAAACAAAAATGGGAGAAATTGAAATCGGGGAGGGGGGTAGGTGAGAAGATACAACGGATAGCAGTAATGAAAACAGTTGAAATATTAAGAAAAAAATCTTGAGTGCACTACAAACACTAGTATGGAAACTGCATCGGAGGGGAAAATGAAAAAATGGGGGAATACCACATTAAAGCGAGAAAAATGAAATCGTATAATCGTAAATTAATGCCCTATAAAAACAAATTGCAGTGCCAAAATAGTAGAGAAGGGTCAAAGAGGATAGAAAGACCAAGGAGCGAAATACTAACCAGACTGCCACTGGATGAGTGCGAAGAGAACTGGGACCTTGGACCGGTTTGTTGCCACCCAAATTCCAGTTAGGTCAAATAGTCATTGCCAGCGAGAAGTCAATGAAAAACGGCTGTTGTGATGATTCAAATTTATTTGAAAATGTTATCGAAAAAGGTGGAGAGTACCAGATATCTATGTAGACTTGTTGCCATGAAGATTATTGGAAACACTAGCAGTTGTTGTCAGTGGATAATCGTTGATGGTGACCTGTATGTGTGAGATAATAATAATAATAATAATAATAATAATAATAATAATAATATTAATAATGATAATAATATTAATAATAATAATGATAATAATAATCGTAATAATAATAATATCAATAATAATAATATTATTATTAATAATAATATTAATAATAATAATAATGATAATAATAATAATATTATTAATAATATTAATAATAATAATGATAATAATAATGATAATAATAATATTAATAATAATAATTATAATGATATTAATAATAATAATAATGATAATAATGATAATAATAATTATAATTATAATAATAATAATAATTATAATAATGATGATGATGATGATGATGATGATGATGATGATGATGATGATGATGATTGCAAAATAATATGCCCCCACCCCAAAAAAATTGATTACGTTCGTTTTTTGATGGCGTGACACGAAATAGTTTTGAAGAACGATTGGGGTAGAAAAACACTAATGAATAAAGAACAACCTCTCACTCTCCTTCCATCTCTCCGTATAATTCTGTCATTTAAAACAAAAACATACTATTAACTGCACGTAAAATACACGCGTACAATTATAAATAAACACGTATAAATAGCACGTGAATCTAATGAAAGTGGCTCGGTAACTCCTGCTGCTTCTTTTCTAAAATGTTGTATAATCTTATCATAAACATTAACTTAAGGATAGTAACATATATCGAAATAGCTCAGTTGCTGTAAACTCTCCTGATGATGATGATGATGATGATGATGATGATGATGATGATGATGCTGATGATGATGATGATGATGATGATGATGATGATGATGATGATGATGATGATGATCCTCATTTAACCCGGGCAATTTTAAACAATTTTTTCTTTATTTTTCGCATCCATAAAGCGCACTGTCACTTTGACGCAAGGGGCTACTATTTTGGTTCAAATTTTTATAAGCGTTATGTTCAAATGTCTGTTCACTATACACATGATTCTCTGTATATCAGTGTAAGAAGAGAAACAGGCGGGAAGTTTAAAGTCTAGCAGTTCGAGGAAATAAACTATTTGAATAGAAGCCTTTTCGCCATCTAGATATCTATAGAGTGTAGTGTGGGTTTTTGATGCTTGTCAAGGGTATACGGGTATTTTGTGTTTGTTAAAGCAGTTTCCAGTAAATTATGTATACAACTGGCAAAGAGATACAACATTTCGGCAATGGGATAGAGGTTGGAGTTTGGTGATAGTGCAGGACCTGTTAGGTTGGCGACTTTTTTAAAAAATCTGTCTAGGAGTGAGAGACTAGAGGCAGATGCACCAGCTATGATGTGACAAAATACTTGATGATGATCTTGTAGAGGAATAAATACTCCAAGGCGATGCGATGCCCTCAACGTATTTGTTCTAATTCATGTAGCCTGTGAATGTTAAGCCGAGAAGCTTGAACGAAAATCTTTCAGGTAATGTATCATAAGCCATGACTTGTAATTGTAAAAGGCCTTAGTCTTGGTAGCATTGAATGATGATGATAATTTATGTCCCCATTTCACTACAGAGCGGATGTCTTCCTCTAAGATTTCAGCCATTTTCTATAAGTATGTCTTCATTGAATAGCTCTTCAGGTAAAATGTACATAGATGTTAACATCAAGGTTACTGTTAAAGTAAACTCTCCACATTGTGGAATAACACCATGTTGCATATGGTGTTATTCCACATGCTGAACCGGACAATGCGGGATAATCCTGCTAGTACATGATCACAAACAGTAAACTTGGAAATTGAAAGCTGATCGCGTGGGTTGTACCCAAAGATTCTCACATGTGTTCCCTGATCGATCTACCCTCCATCATCGATAGTCGTTTGTAGTGATGGTTATCTGACGCAGATGAATATCGGAAGGATGCTGCAAAAAGTGAATCAGAAAGTTCAAAGAAACAAACTTGGACAAAGATTCTCACAAAAGCCGCTCAGAACTTTGTCTTTTTTTTCCGTTTGGCGATAAGCCATTATGATGTGCCGATCGAGTCGCGCCACCCGTTGTGTATTGCCGGTGTCGATTCGTGGTTCGATTTTCTATAAAGATTTACCGGATGCTGAAACCTTTCATGTCTACAGCGGAATCCCTACGAGATGATGGAATCTAATAAGATATAGATTATGACAAGCTGTGATTGATTCATTTATTGATTACGTCTAATTTTACATTCGATGAACGGAAAGAGATAACCACAATTTTACATCAACAGAATGTAATGATCTCTTGTTGTCTTTCAGGCGCAATTGATTTTATTTACTCGTTTTTTATTCTTTTTCATCCTGAAAGTTTAACAGAGGACAATGGTCATTTGAGCAGTGACATGTCCGTTAACATTGCATTTAAACCTCGGCAAGTTATTACAGCCATAGAAGCAGGAAACATGAGGGGATTCAATAGTCTATTAGTCCGAGGGAAGAAACTATTAGAGTAGAAGGCTTTCCGGCATCTAGGGATGTAATGTTATGACCCTTTAGGCTGTGACCATAGCGTAGTATCTGTTACCTGTGGCAAGCGGGGTCAAGGGAAAAACATTATTGTTATTGTTATTGTATTATTATTATTAATTGATTAGAGCGACAGATGGTCGCTGGATCAGTTATTATGATTAGAAGAATAAACAATTAAATTGGAGAAGAAATGATTGACGTGTGAATCGCAAAGGTAATGTGAAAATAGAAAATAGATGTAAACATTATTTTGGGGTTTTGAATAAACAGTTAACTAGCTGTGGACATTAGTTTGGTCTGAGACACGTAATTAGGTGACGTAAGAGAACACGTGATGTAGTTAGTTTTGGAGAGATTCAGAGAGTTGAGAATTGACCACCAAAGCGGACAGACGTCTAGACATGGGTGGACAGACAGCTAGAAGCGGGCTGTGAGAATAGAAAATGTAGATGAACTGCAGATCCTGTGAAAACTATTTGAGACAACTGTAATAAATTTATATTATAAAAATATAAAGAGTTGTTTTATGGTTTCACAAATAAGAACAGATGTCTCAAATCGATGGTGCTGATCGCTTCATGGTTCGTCACGGAGCAGAACATACAGAAGAACTCTACAAGAAAAAAGTTATAAAGCATATATTATTCTTCTTACATATGACTGTAAAAATATCCCGTGTGATAAGTCTGATACAACATCAGTTTACACGTCAATATCATGTCCTCCTGCCTAAACAACATACATACGATTTATACGTTTATTATCTGTCTGTTAAAAGAACAATATCTTACATCCACTAGATAACACATGACACGTTTTAATATATCATCTCCACAAATATAAATCAACATACAACATATATTGATTTTGGTGTCCGTTGACCAGTTCGCATTGACAATGCAATATCGAACCTGGTTTGTAAAAAATACAACGTGGAAGCAGGTCCTGAAAATGGAATGGAGATTTCGTGTCAAAAAATAAAAGACAAGAAAAACACATAAAACACAATAAAATGTCTTGAGAAAAAAAAAAGAAAGAACAGTAGAAAAAAATGCAATAGACACGTATACACGCACAGCCTTTTTACGAAGAAAGAAAAGAAATACATACAGACACACATATGTAAAACTTTATATATAGAATATAGTTAAGAAAAAGTGTGTATCATATTAGAAATAAGCCCGTTATGAACAGAAGAAAAATATCACTTAATGTAAAAATTAGAAGGAAAAAAAGAATTACGTTATTCTATTTAAAACAATGGACCGATGAGAGAGAGAGAGAGAAAGTAACAAAATGTAACGGGAGCACGCCCAGATGAAATTGTTTTGAATTGTGTCATTCATGATTGGAATATTTACACCGTTGCAGAAGTTTATAGAGGAAATGGCCATCGGTTGTTTTGAACTGGTTTAAAAAAAAGAAAAGAGAAAAGAAAAAAAAGAATTGATACTCTTTTTCAGGTCAGAAGCAATGGACAGTTTTTGTAAATCGTGAACATTGTTTTTCCAGTTTTAACAGCATTTTTTAACATTTTTAAAGACTGAATAAGGTTGTTTTATGTAATTACTTAGGAGGTAATGTTCATTGTAAGAAAAATGTGTATTGATGATTTTATATTGTATTTTATAATGTATAATTGTTGTTTTCCATGAGTCTGAAAAATATTAATTAAAAAAAAGAAAGAAAAAAATCAGAAGATTAGTTTAAGATAAAATAGTCGGCCTGTTACATGATAAAAGATGTCCCCTTTTCAAGTAAGTAAAAAAATAGGGAATTAGTTAAATGTAAATATGAAATAGGATAGTCAAGGATTCGAACTTGCGAATCTAGATTTGGAATTGAAAATTCCAATTATAAGTTAAAATAAATACAGAATGTTATTGAAATAAGGAATTGCAATTGTTTAGCCTACATATGTGTTTATTGGAAAAGGAATGTAATAATGAAATTTGTTTATGTGAAAATTAAATAAAGTATTTAATCGTCAATTGAAATTGTAAACATATTTTTTAAATGGTATTTGAAAAATAGGTTACTGAACTCGGGGTCATGTCAAGTTTGGCAACGTCAGGCATACCCACCAACGTGCTTTATGAGCACATGTTTAATCATGCGATTACGTGACGAGTTCTCAAAATAGGAAAGAGTTCGAAGATAGTTAGGGAGAGTTAGATCAGTCAGATATGAGGAGCAGAGAGGTTCAGACCGATTCTCGGCACCCTATAGAAGATAGAGGGTTTTAGAAATGACCATGTAAAGAAACTTTGAATTTCTCAAGCGAAATCATCGATGGTCATGAAATAAAATAACGTCATCATCTTTGTGTATCTGCGTCTTCTGTGTTAATCATTACAACGAGAAAGGTAACGTGTTTATATTATATGCACAACTGTCAAAACGTAAATGTCAAACACACTATCTCTCGGTCTATCTATCAAGATATTCATAAATCTCCTCTCATTGAATTGGTTCTCTTGTAGTAACATGTACCTGTCGATTATATATATACAGAACAGTCTATATGTACTCTGTCTCTATATCTCACCAATGTCTCTATCTCTTACAACATGAACATTCTAAGACACATGATCACACACAGGAACACATTAAGACTCTTAAATAAGAATTACGTAATATGCCTAGTCAAATAAGAATTTTAAAGAGGGGACAGGATTAAATTTACGTAGGCGCTTAACTATTTTTTTTGGGGGGGGAAGAGATCCACAGGACCCTGCAACGGGGATTTTTAATAGTTTTTTTTTTTCGATTATGAAAAATGCTATTTTCGCCGTCTGTATGTAGCTTGATTAAGCTAACCGGTGTTACGGTTGAAAGATCATATTCTTCGCATACAATAAAGACGGGAGTACTGCAGGCCTATGGGCTTAAAAGGCTTGTTGTAGCTGCAACGAGGGTGCGCAATAGAATGCACCCACATAGATTAAGCTTGAAGATAGGGCCGCTTGTGAGCTTCGGCTGATTTAAAATACCAAATCTTGGGAGTAACAGAACTTCCAACACAAGAGCGGATGTGTAGTGGTGACGTGACCACTATGTAATGAATCTGAAGCAGGAGAAAGAATAGAAAAACAGATAGAACAGATGCCTCTGATACGTAAGAACTTTAGAAGCAAAATGTTCCCCTGTTGTGAAATAAAGATTTAGAGAATAACGCCTGTATAAAAGAAGTCAGAAATGTCGGATGAGATGTCGTCAATTTTTTTTTTTTTTTAGTTAAGGCGGGAGGCGCCTTGATATTGGAATTGGCATGGGATGGCTGACGGAGCAGCTGTTAACGAACATGAGGTTACTTTACCCAAATCCCTGAATGATGCCATATGGGCAGTGAAAAAGGGTCCGGCCGAATAAATTATTTAAGACGGGAGACATAGAAAACATATGTCTGCGCCGTATATTTATTGAAAAAAGGATAAAAATATATTGAAAATGCATAGCAGAGATATTATCTAACATTTTCCTGGCTCGCAGGGGTGAAGAATAAGATAAGAATAGGGCGTATAGGAAAAATGTATGCCGTACATTTTGAAAATAGGGGGGTAAAGGAGTGTAATGTTAAGACCCTTTAGGCTGTGACCATAGCGTAGTATCTGTTAACTGTAGCAAGCGGGGTCAAGGGTCAAAACATTATTATTATTGTTATTGTATTATTATTAATTGATTTGAGCGACGGATGGTCGCTGGATCAGTTATTATGGTTTAGAAGAATAGACAATTAAATTGAGAAGAAATGATTGACGTGTGAATCGCAAAAGTAATGTGAAAATAGAAAATAGATGTAAACATTATTTTGGGGTTTTGAATAAACAAATAACTAATTGTGGACATTGGGTTGGTCTGAGACACGTAATTAGGTGACGTAAGAGAACACGTGATTTAGTTAGTTTTGGAGATTCAGAGAGTTGAGAATTGACCACCAAAGCGGACAGACGTCTGGACAGGGGTGGACAGACAGCTAGCGAGCGGGCTGTAAGAATAGAAAATGTAGACGAACTGCAAATCCTGAAAGAATTTCTAAGAGGAGAGACAAGTGGTTGATGTACAATGCCATATACAGCAAGAATATTATATGAATGGCTGAATTGTTGCTTTGTAAATTTGTATGATACTCTCCAGCGTGAACACGATAGAAGAAGTTCGATTTCTTTGCAGCAGTTTTGGCAATGCCCTCCGTGTATTTGTTCCAATGGTAAGTTGAGGAGTTTGAAGGATAAGCTCTCAGGTAAGGTGTTGTTGTGAAGTGCAATCTATATTGGAGATGTTTTTGTAGTTGTTAAAGGAAAGCAGTTTAGTCTAAGTAGCATTAAATGTTGCAATCCATTTCACTACAGATTGGAGATCGTTTTTAAGGGTCCTTCCATTGCCTTGAATATGTTTTCACTGGTTTTTCTTTCATGTCTATTATAGAGCGTGATGTCAATATTCAGACTTGTTATATCTTAAAAAGACATCCATCAAAACCAACAGTATTGAATCTTCAAAATAACACATTAATTAAACATTAAGCGAGTTCTTTACATGATGACATTTGCTCCATTCTTGTCGGAGTGATTGTGCTTCCCCAGAAAAATATTATACTAAAACCTTTTCCGTGTCTTTAAAATTTTAAGATGAGAATTTTCTTATTCGTATTATTTGGTTCATGTGAACTATTGTTTTCATTTTGAAAGTTATACTCACAACGTTTCGGCCAATATAACCCCAGACTTTTTCCAGATGGATCTTCTTTAAAAGAAACCGTGGAGTAACAAAGAAAGTGCTAAGTAAAATTCAGTTTTAACTGACACTCTTCTGGAGGTTAAAGGTTCAATCCTTGGCTTGGCAGATACTAACGACACAATTGCGAATTACTTAAACTTCTACCCGATCATGGCTGACAGAATGAAAACAAACTACTCCGACGATTAAATAAAGTATTCCGTCTGAAATTCCATGTATGTGCATTTTCAATATATCTTCTTACATCAGATAATTTTTATTTAAAGTATTAAAATATAATTAGAAGTAAAGTAGATAGAAGGGATAAAATACGAGAGAGAAGGAAAGAAAGAAGAAAACTAATAAGATGGCAAAAAAACGAAAATTCTGATAAAGAAAAAACATTTTAAAAATACAAAAAAAAGAAAGAAAAAAGTTTACTGTTAAACAATAACATATAAACACCATCTCTAATTACTTGCTGAAAAAAAGTATTTAATTTCAATAATGAAATGTGTTGACCAAATTTGGCGTAAAAATTGATTTCCTTAAGAGGATCTCATAAGTTTTGATACAACGATTTAACATTTGAATTTGCGTTAAAAGGTCAAATCGATTGAAAAATCAACAGCTGAATAATTGGCAAAAGGAAGAAGTCTTGAATTTGTCAGTCTTAAAGTTCAAGGATAAATTGATAAAATGATGAATTGGAATATTTATATAAATATAATTTTTATTTTTTTAATATTTAAATATTTTATGCACATAAAATATTTAAATATTAAAAAAATAGAAATAATATTTATATAAATATTATTTCTATTTTTTTTTAATATTTATATATTTTATGTGTATAAAATATTCAAATATTTTATGCACATAAAATATATGCATGGACACGTGTTTCTGTATATTTGTCGTCACCAGAATCGGTCAACCGTCAGCAAGGATCGAACACACAACTACACTAGCTGCAGTTGGTTTCATATCTTAGAGATATATAAGTTCTTTTGAACCGTTTTTTTTTTTGTCACGTAAGTTTCGCTTCATAAGCGGTGAAAAAGATTACCTACTCCTTAGTTTTGACTTTGCGTCGTATTTTTTATTTATTTTATTATTTTTTTATTATATACTAGCATTTCAGCACGGCGTTGCCCGGGTGCTCGGATGTGTGTGTTGAGCCAAAAAAAACAAAAAACAAAAGTGGTAGGAAGACAGGCTCGAACCCGTACCGCGAAGGAGGAAAAGACCGGGGAAAAACTGACGGCTTTGCTGTTACGATCACCGCCAAACCGGAAGTGACGTAGGTTTTAATTAAGGCTAGACACTCGAAAGGAGAGGATGACTTTCAAAAATATCGGAGAAAAAAGCAACCCATCCTGTTGAAAAGTGTCCAGTTGAAGGTCAAGATATTAATGTTTTTAGCCAATTTTTCGATATTTGTCGTTTGAAACGTCGCACTTCCAAACGATACTGATCTTGGTAAAATCCGTCGCCTCTATCGAAAGTTTTAGACAGCCATGCAAACATACATACATACATGAATTTATATATTGGTAAGTAAAAATTTTTCGACCCAAAGCGATTGAAAATCTTGCCCTATATCTGAATACCCTCTATGTAAAATTTCAAATGTTTAGACCAGAAATTGTCTGAGTATAAGTCTGTATATTATAAAAACATTGATTACATATATGTATACATTTTTCAGTGAAATTATAATTCAAGGGGACTACCTCATCAATATATATATATATATATATATATATATATATATATATATATATATATATATATATATATATATATATATGCCCACTAGCTCTCGAAAAGATTTTTGAATCACGTAAGTGATTGCTATTTGGAACCATGCCGAAGAAAGATATTGGTTAATGTTACATTTAAACTTCTGAATATCAGTACAGTAAAATAACCAGGCAGCATGAAGGGGATTCCAAAGTCGATCTGTTAAAGGGAAGAAACTATTAGAGTAGAAAGCTTTATGTCATTTAGTGGGTTTAATTATGAAGGGGTGTGACTTTGTCGCTAACCTAGTTTGTCAGAGATATGTACGTCGTGTGGTACAAGTGCAGGGCGTCCATCAAAGCATATTACATTAGCATATTTGGAAAACAGATAAAGAGATGAAACATTGCGGCGATGAGACAGGGTTTGAGCTAATTTGATAAAGTGGAACCTATTTGATTGAAAACTCTTTTTTGCACCAGCCCAGATGTGGCAACGATACTCCATGGATCAGCGAATGGTGGCTTTGTAGAGGTACAAAATACTCTCAGGTGTGAGTAGTTTTCTGGCACGATAGAGGGAACCAATCTTTTTTGCAGCAACCTTCGCAATGCCCTAAATGTGTGCCAGCCTCCCATGCTCAGGTCAGAACCTGACCTTTAACTTCATCGGAAACTGTGGCTCGGGAGGGCTTCACAAGATTCTCTGCGTCTCTGCGTTGATTTCTGCTGAAAAGCAAAAGCAAAACTTTCGGAAGAAAAGACAGCCACTCAGGGTTCTAGCTACGAAAAGTTAATTTCACAAAAATTATAATTTTTTTTTTACATATGTACATCGTCAGTTCACCAAAAAATTTTAAGTCTCACAAAAATCTTATTCTTCGTCCACTGGATGGCGATCAGGATAGAAGGGGGTCTCAGATTTCTGGGAGCGTGATTCTTTCTCGAAAATTGGCTTCAATCTGCCCAAAACAACCTGGGCGTTTGTTAAATATAGGGAAACAGGGTTGGGTTGGGTATTCAGGCAGACCCACCAAAATTCAACACGTCAAAAGGTGAGTCCCCAGCCATTTTGCGTGGGTGCAATTCAGCAAATCGTCCATAGTTTGAAAATCTGGAACCAAAAATGAAATCTTTTCACACGACCCGTATGGGTCAAATCCTGTCATTCAGAAAGCCATCGTCTGAACAGGTGTTCTTCAGGCCAACAAGTACAAATCTTGTGTCTACATTATTCTGACGTTTCTTGTTATTAGATTTTTTAAACAATAAGATTTATGTCTGTTTTTCACAAGTAGAAGTACATCACTTTTGATGTCACCCGCCGCTGTCCGGGATTCAATTAACGTTCAACAGACAATCTTAGCTTATTTACCCGGCTTCCCTCATGATTTAGGGGGGTCTCAACCTCCCCGATGGGGAGCAACATCGCTCCCTCAAGACGGTGACGTCACAAATGTATTTTCAGTAATATTTAATTGTAATTGAATGAAACTAATTAAATCTCTCAAAATAGACGCAATATCTTCTAAGTAACATTGTTCTTTTTTATTAATCATCCGAGTCCAATACATTGGCGTGCTAGTGTACTCACCGTGCGCATGCGTAGAATGAATCTCAGCTAATGGAAGTGTTGTCGAATGGCAGACAGCTTTGTTTCCTTAAAAGCAATAGTAGCATTAACGGGAACAATGAAAGTGTCCACCGTTTTCGTTTTTTTTTTTTTTTTCACGTTCCCAGTTTGAGATGTATAAAACGAGCTAATGTTCGCTTTACCTCGTATACTTTAGCATGACTCGGATAACGCTGTCGGTTCTAAAATGTTTCGTGTCTTTGACGTTTGTTTGGGAGCAGACAAAGAAATATGTCAGTAATGTGCAGGGTATCAATAAACAAACATCACGTTGGTATAATTCTATAAAAATTAATGTATCAACATTTTTTCGGTTGAATAAAAATATAACATACACAAACCCCCTAACAAAACTTGGAATATTATTAATAATACTGATAATAAAAATAATATATAAAAACAAAATAGCTGTGTGTTTGTGTGAGTTCGTTTCCTGTTTGTCTGTGTGTGTTTGAGTGAGGTCGTTTCCTACAACGGCTGGGCAGATTTTTATAAAACGCACTTTGTGTAGCTGGCAGTGTTCTATGAAAATTTTTATACCAGAATATCGTCGATACGTACCAATAATCGATAAAATCCGATAAAAGTCCATTTTGACTAAAGTTAACACCTTATACGGCCTAGCAGCACGAATAGATTTCAGAAGTTTTATCGCCACAATAGCAGAAAGGCCCAGCATAGAAAATCAACAATAAATTCTTTGAAATGAATGTTCGACATGAATGTTTCTGTGTAAAGCACAATGAAACCATGATACTTGACTTTTGCATTTTAAACTTTAATTCCAGCCGTTACATAAATATATATGTATATATATATATATATATATATATATATATATATATATATATATATATAAAAGTGAACGTGTCTGTGTGTTTACATTTTTCTTCGCAATAACTCTGTTAATTTTCAGTCTACATACTCGAAATTTGATATACAGAGTACTGAGATTTGGGAAAATCGACGTGATTGGTTTCAGTCAGAAATTTGGCTGTTAAGGGGTCAAAGTTCAACGATTTGACCTTTGAGAACTCTACCAGACTCCTCTGACAATTTTCGGTCTAAACACTTGAAATTTCAGATATAGGTTCCTTGTACATGGATCTAACTTAATAACTCGATTAGAGCCCAAAACAATAAATTGTAAGGGGTCATAATAGGGGTCAAATTTAAAACAAATTGACCGTTTTTTTTTATTGCTCAGCATATACGTCCAAACACCCGGGCAACGCCGGGCACCCATGCTAGTATATATATATATATATATATATATATATACATATATATATATATATAATTTTATAAATTCAACAATAGGTTCTCAACATTGCAATGTAGATTACAATATATTTTGATTAATGCGGGAGGCATGTGAAGCAAAGAAGGCAATCAATTCATTTGATTTAAAAATGGGTGATTTTACCGATTTCGGTGACAATCAAAGTAGAGGAGGGTGAAATATTCGTTGATTATTATTAAATCAAGGTTAACGTCCGGTCTCCCTGCTATCCTGCTAGAGTATATATATATATATACATACATATATATATATATATATATATATTGTAATTTGTTTTTGTAGTTGTTAAAGGAAGCAAGCTTAATATATAGCCTTTAATGTTACCATTCAATTGCAATAGATTTTTAAGGTTTCTACCATTGCCCTTAATATGTGTACATTTGGTTTTCCGTCATGTCTATTATTGAACAAATATACCCATCTCGAACACAATCTTATTAGGGAAGTCGTTTATGAAGATAGGATTTTTTTTCTCTTATTCACGCCAAACAAGACAAAGCGTCACTTTGGCGTAATATTTAAGACCATATCTACTGGGATACTATGTAAGGAGTTAAGCAGCTAATTTACAGGAAATAGGAAAGACTACAAGCAAAGGGTGATAATTGCTATTCATTTTACATCGGTCATGTCTACCGCTGATAAAACGCAGTCGATAAAGCAGAGTTAATTTGGGTGACTTCATCTCCAGACTTCTTTTGAGCAACGTAACTGTACGGTTGTAATTACGAACGGTAATAAATCTGTTCTCTTAGACATTGTGGATGCTGTAGATTTATAGCAGCATCCCCCGCACATCTAAGTGCATCTCATCAACGGTTACCAATCTAGAATCATATCTATTCACATATGCGTACTTAAGTACATTTAATGCCACATTAATTTCCTCACATCGATTATTGAGATATTCAAAATGACTGAACGCCTCTCGAACTAGACTGATATAAATGTCTTGCTAGTTTTTTGACGATAGTTCTGTTATTTAGCATTGTTAGTTACATTAGTTATATGTTTCGACCTGTTATACCAACTTTGGCTGTTGTTGTTGTTATTGTTGTTGTTATTGTTGTTGTTGTTGCTGTTGTTGTTGCGTTGTTGTTGTTGCTGTTATTATTGTTGTAGTAAAAAAAAAAGAAATCGTGCAAACCTTTTACCACTGGCAACGCCCGCTTCAGAGAGTGAAAGAAGAAAGGAGAAGAAGAGAATGGCCACTGCGTCTATTTATAGACTAGAGATCATGGGAAGAGTATGCAAATAACTTTGGACGGTTTTGTCCTATAAAAAGTCTGTATTTGGGAGAGAGGGTGTCTTTTTTGTTTGGCAGAAGCAATTGCTGTCAGAAGTGCATTGGACTGCAGGATTGAAGAGTGAAGATTGAGTTGTGGGGTCATTGTATTTAACCACAATTGTTGTTGTTGTTGTTATTGTTATTGTTGTTATTGTTGTTGTTGTTGTTGTTGCTGTTATTATTATTGTTGTTGTTGTTGTTACTGTTTTTGTTGTTGTTGTTGTTGTTGTTGTCATTGCGCATCATTTCTGATGATTTTCTTGGTATTCATTTCTCAGATAACTTTCTGTTGAGAATTTTTTTTCTAGAAGGATATCGATATTAACGGGAGGGACCAGGTGAAGGTTGCTAACATCCCTAAATAAAAGGGTTTCTGTCTGGCAAGGTTTTGAAGATTCTTATCTCACCGAGTATTGTAAGTTGTGTTAGTTGCATGGTTCGTGCGGTTGTACAAACTTTGGCTTCTGTTGTTGATATTGAAGACCATTTATGAAGATTTTGTTGACATTCGTTTCTCGGATATCTTTCTATTGAGAATTCTTTCTTAAAGGATATTGGTATTAATGGGAGGGATCAGGTAATGGTTGCCAGCATCACCAAGTAAAAGGTTTCTGTGTAATAAACTGGGTACGAACCTGGCATACCTTGATTGTCAACCCGCGTCGTTAACCACAGCGTCACAGTCACTTCTATACTATTACTGCTGCTGCTGTTGCTGCCGTTTAAAACGAACGCAACAAGTCCTTCCACTCTGGTACCTCTGGATTGTCTGCTCTGTATGAAGTTCTTCTCGTTGGTTGTAGTTATTTCATTTGATCTGCAACATTGCAGGTTCACTCCCAGCATCGAGAGATGTTACGCTTCGCGGTTGCATACGAACTTAGCGAAGATTTTGCCCATAAACCACAAAACAATGAAGGTTTTATATGCGCAAAAAAACACACTGTTATCTTAGTTACATGGATTTGCGGTTCCAATGCTTAAACAGACATAAAAGCATACCAGAAGACAACGAATCCTGATGTTCATTTCTTGTTAATTTTCCCAATCTCTTACAATCCCACGTTTCTGCCGATCTAACAGGATGAGGGAAGATTGCATTTTAAGGCGATGCACTTTTCTCAAACTTTTTTGATAAAATCAGCAACATTCAATTAAATTTAAACTGTATTCAATTAATTAGATTACACTTCCTTCATTTCTCGTTTTATGCCATTTAGATATTTATATTTACAGCAATTGATACAATATTTCTATTTACATTTATATTTACAGCAATTGATACTATATTTCTATTTACATTCATATTTACAGCAATTGATACAATATTTCTATTTACATTTATATTTACAGCAATTGATACAATATTTTTATTTACATTTATATTTACAGGAATTGATATTATATTTCTATTTACATTTATATTTACAACAATTGATACAATATTTCTATTTACATTTATATTTACAGCAATTATTATTATATTTCTATTTACATTTATATTTACAGCAATTGATACTATGTTTCTATTTCTATTTATATTTACAGCAATTGATACTATATTTCTATTTATATTTATATTTACAGTAATTGATACAATATTTCTATTTACGTTTACATTTACAGCAATTGATACTATATTTCTATTTACGTTTACATTTACAGCAATTGATACTATATTTCTATTTATATTTATATTTACAGCAATTGATACAATATTTCTATTTACGTTTACATTTACAGTAATTGATACAATATTTCTATTTACGTTTACATTTACAGCAATTGATACTATATTTCTATTTACGTTTACATTTACAGCAATTGATACAATATTTCTATTTATATTTATATTTACAGTAATTGATACTATATTTCTATTTACATTTATATTTACAGTAATTGATACTATATTTCTATTTATATTCATATTTACAGCAATTGATACAATATTTCTATTTATATCTATATTTACAGCAATTGATACTGTATTTCTATTTACATTTATATTTAAAGCAATTGATACAATATTTCTATTTACATTTATATTTACAGCAATTGATACAATATTTCTATTTACATTTATATTTACAGGAATTAATACAATATTTCTATTTACATTTATATCTACAGCAATTGATATTATATTTCTATTTACATTTATATTCACAGCAATTGATAGTATATTTCTATTTACATTTATATTTACAGCAATTAATACAAGATTTCTATTTACATTTATATTTACAGCAATTAATACAATATTTCTATTTACATTTATATTTACAGCAATTGATATTATATTTCTATTTACATTTATATTCACAGCAATTGATAAAATATTTCTATTTACATTTATATTTACAGCAATTGATATTATATTTCTATTTACATTTCTATTTACAGCTATTGATACTATATTTCTATTTACATCTATATTTACAGCAATTGATACTGTATTTCTATTTACATCTATATTTACAGCAATTGATATTATATTTCTATTTACATTTCTATATACAGCAATTGATAAAATATTTCTATTTACATCTATATTTACAGCATTTGATACTGTATTTCTATTTACATCTATATTTACAGCAATTGATACTGTATTTCTATTTACATTTATATTTACAGCAATTGATACTATATTTCTATTTACATTTATATTCACAGCAATTGATACTATATTTCTATTTACATTTATATTTACAGCAATAAATACAATATTTCTATTTACATTTATATTTACAGCAATTGATACTATATTTCTATTTACATTTATATTTACAGCAATTGATACTATATTTCTATTTACATTTATATTTACAGCAATTGATACTGTATTTCTATTTACATTTATATTTACAGCAATTGATACTGTATTTCTATTTACATCTATATTTACAGCAATTGATACTGTATTTCTATTTACATTTATATTTACAGCAATTGATACTGTATTTCTATTTACATTTATATTTACAGCAATTGATACTGTATTTCTATTTACATTTATATTCACAGCAATTGATACTATATTTCTATTTACATTTATATTCACAGCAATTGATACTATATTTCTATTTACATTTATATTTACAGCAATTGATACTGTATTTCTATTTACATCTATATTCATAGCAATTGATACAATTTTTCTATTTACATTTATATTCACAGCAATTGATACTATATTTCTATTTACATTTATATTTACAGCAATTGATACTATATTTCTATTTACATTTATATTTACAGCAATTGATACTGTATTTCTATTTACATTTATATTTACAGCAATTGATACAATATTTCTATTTACATTTATATTCACAGCAATTGACACAATATTTCTACTTACATTTATATCTACAGTAATTGATACAATATTTCTATTTACAGCAATTGATACTATATTTCTATTTACATTTATATTTACAGCAATTGATACTATATTTCTATTTACATTTATATTTACAGCAATTGATACTATATTTCTATTTACATTTATATTTACAGCAATTGATACTGTATCTCTATTTACATTTATATTTACAGCAATTGATACAATATTTCTATTTACATTTATATTCACAGCAATTGACACAATATTTCTACTTACATTTATATCTACAGTAATTGATACAATATTTCTATTTACAGCAATTGATACTATATTTCTATTTACATTTATATTTACAGCAATTGATAAAATATTTCTATTTACATTTATAATTACAGCAATTGATACTATATTTCTATTTACATTTATATTTACAGCAATTGATACAATTTTTCTATTTACATTTATATTTACAGCAATTGATACTATATTTCTATTTACATTTATATTTACAGCAATTGATACAATATTCTATTTACATTTATATTTACAGCAATTTATATTATTTTTCTATTTACATTTATAATTACAGCAATTGATACAATATTTCTATTTACATTTATAATTACAGCAATTGATACAATATTTCTATTTATATTTATATTTACGGCAATTGATACTATATTTCTATTTACATTTATATCTACAGCAATTGATACAATATTTCTATTTACATTTATATTTACAGCAATTGATACTCTATTTCTATTTACATTTATATTTACAGCAATTGATACAATATTTCTGTTTACATTTATATTTAGAGCAATTGATACTATATTTCAATTTACATTTATATTTACAGCAATTGATAGAATATTTCTATTTACATTTATATTTACAGCTATGGATATTATATTTCTATTTACATTTATATGTACAGTAATCGATACAATATTTCTATTTACATTTATATTTACAGCAATGTATACTATATTGCTATTTAAATTTATATTTACAGCAATTGATACTATATTTCTATTCATATTTATATTTACAGCAATTGATACAATATTTCTATTTACATTTATATTTAAAGCAATTAATACAATATTTCTATTTACATGTATGTTTACAGCAACTGATACTATATTTCTATTTACATTTATATTTACAGCAATTGATACTATATTTCTATTTACATTTATATTTTCAGCAATTGATACTATATTTCTATTTACATTTATATTAAAAGCAATCGATACTATATTTCTATTTACATTTATATTTAAAGCAATCGATACTATATTTCTATTTACATTCATATTTACAGCAATTGATACTGTATTTCTATTTACATTTATATTTACAGCAATTGATATTATATTTCTATTTACATTTCTATTTACAGCTATTGATACTATATTTCTATTTACATCTATATTTACAGCAATTGATACTGTATTTCTATTTACATCTATATTTACAGCAATTGATATTATATTTCTATTTACATTTCTATTTACAGCAATTGATAAAATATTTCTATTTACATCTATATTTACAGCATTTGATACTGTATTTCTATTTACATCTATATTTACAGCAATTGATACTGTATTTCTATTTACATTTATATTTACAGCAATTGATACTATATTTCTATTTACATTTATATTCACAGCAATTGATAGTATATTTCTATTTACATTTATATTTACAGCAATTAATACAATATTTCTATTTACATTTATATTTACAGCAATTGATACTATATTTCTATTTACATTTATATTTACAGCAATTGATACTGTATTTCTATTTACATTTATATTTACAGCAATTGATACTGTATTTCTATTTACATCTATATTTACAGCAATTGATACTGTATTTCTATTTACATTTATATTTACAGCAATTGATACAGTATTTCTATTTACATTTATATTTACAGCAATTGATACTGTATTTCTATTTACATTTATATTCACAGCAATTGATACTATATTTCTATTTACATTTATATTCACAGCAATTGATACTATATTTCTATTTACATTTATATTCACAGCAATTGATACTATATTTCTATTTACATTTATATTTACAGCAATTGATACTGTATTTCTATTAACATCTATATTTATAGCAATTGATACAATTTTTCTATTTACATTTATATTTACAGCAATTGATACTATATTTCTATTTACATTTATATTTACAGCAATTGATACTATATTTCTATTTACATTTATATTTACAGCAATTGATACTGTATTTCTATTTACATTTATATTTACAGCAATTGATACAATATTTCTATTTACATTAATATTCACAGCAATTGACACAATATTTCTACTTACATTTATATCTACAGTAATGGATACAATATTTCTATTTACAGCAATTGATACTATATTTCTATTTACATTTATATTTACAGCAATTGATACTATATTTCTATTTACATTTATATTTACAGCAATTGATACTATATTTCTATTTACATTTATATTTACAGCAATTGATACTGTATTTCTATTTACATTTATATTTACAGCAATTGATACAATATTTCTATTTACATTTATATTCACAGCAATTGACACAATATTTCTACTTACATTTATATCTACAGTAATTGATACAATATTTCTATTTACAGCAACTGATACTATATTTCTATTTACATTTACATTTACAGCAATTGATAAAATATTTCTATTTACATTTATAATTACAGCAATTGATACTATATTTCTATTTACATTTATATTTACAGCAATTGATACAATTTTTCTATTTACATTTATATTTACAGCAATTGATACTATATTTCTATTTACATTTATATTTACAGCAATTGATACAATATTCTATTTACATTTATATTTACAGCAATTTATATTATTTTTCTATTTACATTTATAATTACAGCAATTGATACAATATTTCTATTTACATTTATAATTACAGCAATTGATACAATATTTCTATTTATATTTATATTTACGGCAATTGATACTATATTTCTATTTACATTTATATCTACAGCAATTGATACAATATTTCTATTTACATTTATATTTACAGCAATTGATACTCTATTTCTCTTTACATTTGTATTTACAGCAATCGATACAATATTTCTGTTTACATTTATATTTACAGCAATTGATACTATATTTCAATTTACATTTATATTTACAGCAATTGATAGAATATTTCTATTTACATTTATATTTACAGCTATGGATATTATATTTCTATTTACATTTATATTTACAGTAATCGATACAATATTTCTATTTACATTTATATTTACAGAAATGTATACTATATTGCTATTTAAATTTATATTTACAGCAATTGATACTATATTTCTATTCATATTTATATTTACAGCAATTGATACAATATTTCTATTTACATTTATATTTAAAGCAATTAATACAATATTTCTATTTACATTTATGTTTACAGCAACTGATACTATATTTCTATTTACATTTATATTTACAGCAATTGATACTATATTTCTATTTACATTTATATTTAAAGCAATCGATACTATATTTCTATTTACATTTATATTTAAAGCAATCGATACTATATTTCTATTTACATACATATTTACAGCAATTGATACTATATTTCTATTTACATTTATATTTACAGCAATTGATACTATATTTCTATTAACATTTATATTTACAGCAATTTATATGATATTTTTATTTACATTTATATCTACAGCAATTGATACTATATTTCTAGTTATATTTATATTTGCAGCAATTGACACAATATTTCTACTTACATTTATATCTAATGCAATTGATACAATATTTCTATTTACAGCAATTGATACTATATTTCTATTTACATTTATATTTCAAGCAATTGATACAATATTTCTATTTACATTTATATTTAAAGCAATCGATACTATATTTCTATTTAAATTCATATTTACAGCATATGATACTATATTTCTATTTACATTTATATTTACAGCAATTAATACAATATTTCTATTTACATTTATATTTACAGCTATTGATACTATATTTCTATTTACATTTATATTTACAGCAATTGATACTATATTTTTATTTACATTTATATTTACAGCAATTAATACAATATTTCTATTTATATTTATATTTACAGCAATTGATACAATATTTCTATTTACATTTATATTTACAGCAATTGATATGATATTTCTATTTACATTTATAATTACAGCAATTGATACAATATTTCTATTTACATTTATATTTACAGCAATTGATACGATATTTCTTGTTACATTTATATTTACAGCTATTGACACAATATTTTTACTAGCATTTATATCTACAGCAATTGATACAATATTTCTATTTACAGCAATTGATACAATATTTCTATTTACATTTATATTAACAGCAATTGATACAATTGTTCTATTTATATTTATATTTACAGCAGTTAATACATTATTTCTGTTTACATTTATATTTACAGCTATTGATACTATATTTCTATTTACATCTATATTTACAGCAATTGATACTATATTTATATTTATATTTACAGTAATTGATACAATATTTCTATTTACGTTTACATTTACAGCAATTGATACTATATTTCTATTTACGTTTACATTTACAGCAATTGATACTATATTTCTATTTACGTTTACATTTACAGCAATTGATACAATATTTCTATTTATATTTATATTTACAGTAATTTATACTATATTTCTATTTACATTTATATTTACAGTAATTGATACAATATTTTTATTTACATCTATATTTACAGCAATTGATACTGTATTTCTATTTACATTTATATTTAAAGCAATTGATACAATATTTCTATTTACATTTATATTTACAGCAATTGATTCAATATTTCTATTTACATTTATATTTACAGGAATCATTACAATATTTCTATTTACATTTATATCTACAGCAATTGATATTATATTTCTATTTACATTTATATTCACAGCAATTGATAGTATATTTCTATTTACATTTATATTTACAGCAATTAATACAATATTTCTATTTACATTTATATTTACAGCAATTAATACAATATTTCTATTTACATTTATATTTACAGCAATTGATATTATATTTCTATTTACATTTATATTCACAGCAATTGATACAATATTTCTATTTACATTTATATTTACAGCAATTGATATTATATTTCTATTTACATTTCTATTTACAGCTATTGATACTATATTTCTATTTACATCTATATTTACAGCAATTGATACTGTATTTCTATTTACATCTATATTTACAGCAATTGATATTATATTTCTATTTACATTTCTATTTACAGCAATTGATAAAATATTTCTATTTACATCTGTATTTACAGCATTTGATACTGTATTTCTATTTACATCTATATTTACAGCAATTGATACTGTATTTCTATTTACATTTATATTTACAGCAATTGATACTATATTTCTATTTACATTTATATTCACAGCAATTGATACTATATTTCTATTTACATTTATATTTACAGCAATTAATACAATATTTCTATTTACATTTATATTTACAGCAATTGATACTATATTTCTATTTACATTTATATTTACAGCAATTGATACTATATTTCTATTTACATTTATATTTACAGCAATTGATACTGTATTTCTATTTACATTTATATTTACAGCAATTGATACTGTATTTCTATTTACATCTATATTTACAGCAATTGATACTGTATTTCTATTTACATTTATATTTAAAGCAATTGATACTGTATTTCTATTTACATTTATATTTACAGCAATTGATACTGTATTTCTATTTACATTTATATTCACAGCAATTGATACTATATTTCTATTTACATTTATATTCACAGCAATTGATACTATATTTCTATTTACATTTATATTTACAGCAATTGATACTGTATTTCTATTTACATCTATATTCATAGCAATTGATACAATTTTTCTATTTACATTTATATTTACAGCAATTGATACTATATTTCTATTTACATTTATATTTACAGCAATTGATACTATATTTCTATTTACATTTATATTTACAGCAATTGATACTGTATTTATATTTACATTTATATTTTCAGCAATTGATACAATATTTCTATTTACATTTATATTCACAGCAATTGACACAATATTTCTACTTACATTTATATCTACAGTAATTGATACAATATTTCTATTTACAGCAATTGATACTATATTTCTATTTACATTTATTTTTACAGCAATTGATACTATATTTCTATTTACATTTATATTTACAGCAATTGATACTATATTTCTATTTACATTTATATTTACAGCAATTGATACTGTATTTCTATTTACATTTATATTTACAGCAATTGATACAATATTTCTATTTACATTTATATTCACAGCAATTGACACAATATTTCTACTTACATTTATATCTACAGTAATTGATACAATATTTCTATTTACAGCAATTGATACTATATTTCTATTTACATTTATATTTACAGCAATTGATAAAATATTTCTATTTACATTTATAATTACAGCAATTGATACTATATTTCTATTTACATTTATATTTACAGCAATTGATACAATTTTTCTATTTACATTTATATTTACAGCAATTGATACTATATTTCTATTTACATTTATATTTACAGCAATTGATACAATATTCTATTTACATTTATATTTACAGCAATTTATATTATTTTTCTATTTACATTTATAATTACAGCAATTGATACAATATTTCTATTTACATTTATAATTACAGCAATTGATACAATATTTCTATTTATATTTATATTTACGGCAATTGATACTATATTTCTATTTACATTTATATCTACAGCAATTGATACAATATTTCTATTTACATTTATATTTACAGCAATTGATACTCTATTTCTCTTTACATTTATATTTACAGCAATTGATACAATATTTCTGTTTACATTTATATTTACAGCAATTGATACTATATTTCTATTTACATTTATATTTACAGCAATTGATACTATATTTCTATTTACATTTATATTTACAGCAATTGATACTGTATTTCTATTTACATTTATATTTACAGCAATTGATACTGTATTTCTATTTAAATCTATATTTACAGCAATTGATACTGTATTTCTATTTACATTTATATTTACAGCAATTGATACAGTATTTCTATTTACATTTATATTTACAGCAATTGATACTGTATTTCTATTTACATTTATATTCACAGCAATTGATACTATATTTCTATTTACATTTATATTCACAGCAATTGATACTATATTTCTATTTACATTTATATTTACAGCAATTGATACTATATTTCTATTTACATTTATATTTTCAGCAATTGATACTATATTTCTATTTACATTTATATTTAAAGCAATCGATACTATATTTCTATTTACATTTATATTTAAAGCAATCGATACTATATTTCTATTTACATTCATATTTACAGCAATTGATACTATATTTCTATTAACATTTATATTTACAGCAATTTATATGATATTTTTATTTACATTTATATCGACAGCAATTGATACTATATTTCTAGTTATATTATATATTTGCAGCAATTGACACAATATTTCTACTTACATTTATATCTAATGCAATTGATACAATATTTCTATTTACAGCAATTGATACTATATTTCTATTAACATTTATATTCCAAGCAATTGATACAATATTTCTATTTACATTTATATTTAAAGCAATCGATACTATATTTCTATTTACATTCATATTTACAGCATATGATACTATATTTCTATTTACATTTATATTTACAGCAATTAATACAATATTTCTATTTACATTTATATTTACAGCTATTGATACTATATTTCTATTTACATTTATATTTACAGAAATTGATACTATATTTTTATTTACATTTATATTTACAGCAATTAATACAATATTTCTATTTATATTTATATTTACAGCAATTGATACAATATTTCTATTTACATTTATATTTACAGCAATTGATACTATATTTTTATTTACATTTATATTTACAGCAATTGATACAATATTTCTATTTACATTTATATTTACAGCAATTGATACGATATTTCTTGTTACATTTATATTTACAGCTATTGACACAATATTTTTACTTGCATTTATATCTACAGCAATTGATACAATATTTCTATTTACAGCAATTGATACAATATTTCTATTTACATTTATATTAACAGCAATTGATACAATTGTTCTATTTACATTTATATTTACAGCAGTTAATACATTATTTCTGTTTACATTTATATTTACAGCTATTGATACTATATTTCTATTTACATCTATATTTACAGCAATTGATACTATATTTTTATTTACATTTATATTTACAGCAATTGATACTATATTTCTACTTACATTTATATCTACAGCAATTGATACTGTATTTCTATTTACATTTATATCTACAGCAATTTATACTGTATTTCTATTTACATTTATATTTACAGCAATTGATACTATATTTCTATTTACATTTATATTTACAGCAATTGATACAATATTTCTATTTACATTTATATTTACAGCAATTGATACTCTATTTCTATTTACATTTATATTTACAGCAATTGATACAATATTTCTATTTACATTAATATTTACAGCAATTGATACTATATTTCTATTTACATTTATATTTACAGCAATTGATACTATATTTCTATTTACATTTATATTTACAGCAATTGATATGATATTTCTATTTACATTTATATTTACAGCAATGTATTCTATATTTCTATTTACATTTATATTTACAGCAATTGACACAATATTTCTACTTACATTTATATCTACAGTAATTGATACAATATTTCTATTGACAGCAATTGATATTATATTTCTATTTACATTTATATTTACAGCAATTGATACAATATTTCTAAAAAAATAAAAACCGTTGTAATTACGCTGACACAGTTTCCATAAGATCGCGTAAGTTAAGGGGCATTCAGCCTGGATAGTTTTTAGATGGGTGACTATTTGGGAATGGTATGTTCTTTATATAGTATCCATCTCTAGTGATCTTGCAAACCAAAGATCGACTTATCTCTCAGCAACAAGGAAACTTTTGTGGTTATTTGTGTTATCTGCGCTGACGAGACACTGGCCGGAGAAAACCGAAAGAATTGTCTGTCTCCAAAAGACGAATAGTCAGCAGATGTTAATGGCTTCAGGCAACCTTTCGCTGTTCGAATATCACAGACAAGAAAAAATAGACGATAAAAATTCTGACACTGCAGACATCAAAACTATTTAAATCGGGCGTTTTCTTGGCGGACAATGGCGGATCGTCTTCCCTTTTGCGATCGCTAAACTTCACCCCCGAGAAGTTTACAGTAAACAAGTTTGCGTGATACTGTCGAGAGGGGATAACTTCGATTATAGAGAAATTTCCTATGACATTTTCCCAATATTTTCTATTGAAATTCTAGAAAAATGAGCATTAGACAAAGACCGGTGAGTTCCACAAACATTAGCATATTAATTATTATCATACACACATACATACATACATACATACATACATACATACAGACAGACAGACAGACAGACAGACAGACAGACAGCGGTATTGACCCTAAGGCGGTTAAGCCAGGTTTCTCCGAATGGTTAGGTATCAAGCGAATAGCAATATTCACAAACGGTCCCCAGCAGTTAGTCTCTCTCGGTCAGTGAAAATGACGCAAGGTTTTAGCAGTTCTTTCAGTAAGGTATCGATGTCATATTACATACAATGCATGATATTCCTAAACGGTCACTCATCAGTATTAACGTTGCTTTACTTCGGTGATCTAATTTGAACCGGTGTGTGATTGTACCGAATATTAATTACTATCATTTTACAAAATACTTTTTCCTTTCTTCAAGTACAGAACATGAGTGTCATTTTTATAAATCAAGACAGTAAATGACATCCGAAGGTTTTGCCATTAGTAAATAAGAACACCTGAGTTATTCTGATCTCGGATGTGAGCGACGTGTTGGAATGTATGTCCTAATTAATTCATTTTTATAACTAGATATTTTTAGCGCGTTAAAGTCTTAGATTGATAACTTAGAATGGGTGGTTTATGCTAAATTGATGGTTGAATATTAAACATGTACTCATTTTCAAATGAAATACTAATCCTAGTAATCCCTATTAATCCTTATTAATTCCGAATGGATACCATAATACTTAGAAGTTATGTTTTCACACAGTTTTTAACAGAGCAGCAAGTATTGCATTGAAAAATTTCGTGGTGCGAGAAAGTATATTTCAACAAGATTGAAAATGATAAACGTCTGATTTTAATGAGACTTTAATCATTGCAAACCCATCATGTCAAACTGTCGTGTGAATTGGGCAGCAAATAATTTATTTTTAAAATCTATAAGTTGATGTAGTGTACTATTGCTTACTGCATAATTATTCTGACGAAAAACTTCATCTGTGTTCATCAGCTTCTCTCCGGGAATTATTGGTATCTTTTTAAGGATTCTTGTGAAATTCGCTAAAATTCTATTTGTTTGATGATGTATGAATGGTATGAATGAGTTTTGCAATAGAAATCCGCTAACTTATTGCCAAATATGTGATGGATGTTTGGAGTGAACTGCTTTGCTTCTTATCATAATGTATAAATTTTATTTGGAATGCATAGCATCTTGATTTTTAGAATATATCACATTTATAGGACGGTCAAAATTTAGCTTTCTAAATGAAATAACATTTTTCCTTTTTATTTGTGTATTTGAACCCAATTTTTTTATCCATCGCAGAAGTTACAGTAAAAAAAAAATAGATAACCTGAGACTTAATAGGTTAATGATGAAGTGCTTCTCCAAACTGAAAGGCGACAGAAAAACAGACCGAACCTCCCATAGATATACTAATACGTATCTTATTTTAGATACGTCCATTCAGTCAGTGGATTATTGTTTCAAACTGAAGTGTAACAGACAAACGAGCGTGGCAGACAACAGAACAGAAACTCTTCTGGACGTATCTTATATTAGATGCATCCATTAAATTAATCAAAATGCTGCTGCAACCAGAAATGTGACAGACCAACATGTGTGACACTTATTCAAATTCTTAGTATCTCGGGAAATCGCTATCATTTAAAATTCACTTTTAAAACATGAAACCTTAAACCCATAACTTCAGTTATGTAAGATCACATGTTTAATTTTTGGCTTAAAATTATTTTCACATTCTACTGCTTTCAGTTATTCAATAGAAACCGATGATATGAACTCTAACATGAAACAGGATAACATCGAGCATTATGTTTCCCTCTCATCTACAGACCATAAAGCTTTATTGGTTTCGTTATTAGTGAGAGTCTCTGGTGAGTGCCAGTCATTAGCTCAAGTACGGAATACGTCATCATTTTAGCCAAGTATGCAAACTAATATTAACTAGGTCTATGAGAAGCGTATGACCCGATCTAAAATATCTCGGAGGCTTTTGGCATTCGATCAAACAAGAGCACGTTGTGCATGCGCCAAGAGAATTCTGCGGATTGACTCGGTTAGGGGCGAGATAGTACGAACCGGAAGAGTGTGCGTTTTTGTCGGATTCAGAAGAACAAGGAGAATTATTTGTGAAAAAAAAATGGGTTCATGATTTTGTGTCTGTTCCTCATCGTTTTATTATTCCTTTTCTTCAAACAAATTTCACTTTTTATTTATTTTTTTTTTCTGCTGCTATATTTTTATTATTCTTTTTCCTTTGAATTGTTTCTTTCTTTTTCTCCCTCATTTTATTCTTTCTGTTTCTTCGCCTATTCGTCATCAAATATCTGTTTCTTCTACTGCCCATTTTCCTTTCGTTTCCTTTCTATCAGCCATTTTCTTTTTATTCAAACTATATTTCTTCTTTTACTTCTTTTTTTTTACACCGATCCATCTTGACCTTTTCTTTCTCTTCCCCTTTCTTCTTCAAAGTATATTTCACTCCTTGATTTTTACTTTTCCTCCTGTTCTAAGAAAAAACTAAAACACAAACAGATGAGTGTTCCAGAAGCGGATTCTATTCCTTTTTGACGGATGAAGATAACACTTAAAAAAGGCGCCATTACTGTGCGTATTCGCATCGCATTTGAATATGAATCAAAATAAAAATGTTTCAGGTGGCGCTTCTTTGTTCTGCTCATCCCGAGTGCTGATTGCTGCATCATCATTAGTATTGTTAATTAAATGCAACCCAGCATCACACCCATTGTGGTGTCTAAGATGGGTATATTTACTTGTGACACAATACTCTACAAAATTCACGAGGAGAAAAACTAATGTACACATATCATAAACATTGAGATGAACCTAAGAAAATGATCTACACTTATCGTAAATGGATCGTAACATTTAATACCGGTTCTTTTCTTTGACGATTACACTTTGAACCTCATCGTTCAAACATCTAGGCTACCCATCACAGATAAAAGCTGGAACAAGTGCATGGCCAAAGCTGCTGCAAAGAACGTGCTAGAAGATTTCTCACAACAAAGACTATCATATGTCTCTACTGAACCACCTTCGCATAAGAGCTAGTGCATGCACCACTAGTTTCAACTTCTTAGAACGAAGCTCAAATTTAATATTTCACACTATCAATCAAGCTCCAACCTCCGTCCCATCGCTGCAATGTTGCATCCAAGTACTTTAATGAAATGCACTGTGATGAACTCATTGTATTTGTATTTACTCGACGTATATACCGTCCACAAATCCGTATAGTAGTGATATATAACGGTTCTCTATTGTAGTTTATATATGCCAGAAATCATTCTCTAAATACCTCTATCCTTTGGCATCTAGACCTTTGAAATATTTCTCTATTTCTTCTTCCCCTGACTGTACTAAAATGCAGACTTGTAAATGTAATGTGAACAAATATTTCACTCATCGCTTTAGATAGTCCCCTAATTGCAGTTTCTTACATTCAAATAACAATATGACATGTCTGGTGTTGATAAGAGTAATAACGATTCGTACAAAGTTTTGTGATATTTTGACGAACAGTTAACCGATAATTTGAACTAATTTTAACTCATTATTTCCTGTACTTTGTGTTAACTAATAAAACTATCTTCCATTTACTCTGAGTGACAGATTCTACTTTCTATTGTTCTAAAACCCTTCTCTTAATTTCATTATTAAAGCAATTTAGTTGTCTTCTCACAAAACTATGTACCGTTAATTGCTCGCTAATATTTTAATGACAATAAAACCTATACAAAATACCAGTTCTTTTCTATATCTTCGAGTCGACTTTTGGATAGATTGATCTTCCAATGGTGTTTCATCCTTTTCAAAGACGCAACACATATTTGCCGTGACGCAAATTAATACAAGTGACATTGTATTTGGATGATGTGTAAACAAGAAGCAAACGGCCACTAATTGTTTTCAAGTTGATTTAAGTACAAAATTGTTTTCAAGTTGATTTAAGTACAAAATTGTTTTCAAGTCGATTTAAGTACAAAATTGTTTTCAAGTTGATTTAAGTACAAAATTGTTTTCAAGTTGATTTAAGTACAAAATTGTTTTCAAGTTGATTTAAGTACAAAAGCTAACAAATTTATAACGAAAAAGTCTATAAAAAAATGTGTAAAAAGTTTACGAACGCCAAGAAAAATTGACGAAAAAAATTATATATTTCGTAGAAAAATTTGCTCCAAATTTGAATAAAATGAAATAGAATATATATATATATATATATATATATATATATATATAAATATATATATATATATTTCGCCAGCAGTCTTTCCCTTATACATGTTTCGTTGTTGAACAGTAATGATAAGTCCTGTGTGTTTTTCTTGCGGTCCGTTCTTTCCATTTATAGCGGGCCAATGTTCGAACATTTTGTTCGAGTGTAAAAAGAATTGTTCAATAGTCGCGAACGTTTTGACTTTCTGGTCTGTGTTCGGGTTAGTAATAAATTAAAAATTGCATTTGGTGAAGTTAAAATCGCAAAACGCAATATATATATATATATATATATATATATATATATATATATATATATATATATTCAACAAAGCAAAGCAAAAAAGATCATTAACAATTTGCTACGAAGTCATTCACATTATCAAAAGAAGAATCACAAATTCTCTAACTTACAGTCTTTTATCATTAAAATAACACACGACGACATTTACCAGCTTGAAAACAAATACGTCATATAAGGATTAAACAAAACAGTCAGAGAAAATACAAAATGTACGTTTTCTCACAAGCAATAAGCGTCTGAGATGTTAAGTTTATTTTAACGGAAATATTCTCGACTCAATGTGAGAGAATTAGCATTAAAATGTACATAATGTAAATAAATCTTATTCGTTTGTTTGTTGACGATTTTTTATATATAAAAGCTACACTGTTTGACAAATTCATTTTTTTTTTGGGTTTTTTTTTACATAAACGTCACCACTTATCAAGGCCGATAGGCCACTCAAGGATAAATGCGTTTTATAAATTACAAAAATGATTTTATTATGTGAAAACTTCGTAATACAAGATATTTTATTTCATTGAAAGTTGAAGTAAATATTTGAATTCCAATAAAAATCTGAATCAAATAAAACATATTTATATAGATACGAGCTCGAATGTCATTCTAATGGTGTTGCTGTCTACAAGATAGAAAAATCACATGCTCAAATGTGTTCATCCTTGTGTGGATGCCAACGCGTTTGTATACAAGATACAGTTATAGCAGGAAAGCAGGAAAAACAAATTAAACGTGACCAAACGGGGTGAAATTATGTAAAAGTATGTTCATTAATATTCGCACTAATATTCATATTTATATAAAATAAAGTCACAGTCTGTATTATTAAAATTATAAGAAATCCTCTCAATCTGGAAAGTTTGAAAAAAGAAAATAAAAATCTACACGTAACCGTGCGGATTGTCTGACTTGCTATTTTTCTCTTTTCCCCCTAAGCATTTGTAATAGTTTTACCAACATTTCTTCTTTTACTTGCTAACATTTGTGTAACGAGGTGGATATTTATCTAGATACAAATTAATATACATTTTGATATAAGATAGAATATATTGAACTTTAAATTTTAATTATTGCTAATGACTCTATGGAAATCTAAAAATAAAACGGTCGTTATTTTTACATAAACAATTCGCGCTTCTGAATTTCTGAGATGAGGATAATTTTCATCATTTGCATTATTCGGATTACCATTCCAAACCGCAAGGACTCGTAGCATATAATGGGTGTTTGGTACAATTCAGTTCTAAGTTACACTCTTCTGGAGGTTGAAGTTTAAGTCCTCAGTGCATCCGACACTTAAAATACAATTGTGAATAACTTAGGAATTCTACTGTGTCATGGCTGACAAAATGGCAGCATGTTACCCTCGAAGACTTGAATAAAGGGCTCCGTTTGAAATTCAGTACAAATTGCTTGCCAAGTTCGACAGAAAGATTCCCGAGGACTGCAAGACGTACCATAAAGAAACATGAAGCTTACATCGATCGAAATGTTGTGTGTATAATAATAATATTGAGAACAGTAGTCTGAATTATCCAAATAATACGAACAGTTCTCGTATATTTGAATTTTTTCCAAAATCTAATTTCAAAGAACAAAGACAACCATAAAATTCCCACGTGGTTGCGCTGGTAAGAAGAACACAACAAATACATGCGTGTACATCGGTAACGAACAATGCACGCTTTGATTCCCATCTTATCTTTCATCTATCGACATTTCTATCTTCTTCCAAGTTAAACACACAAAAAACGGTGCGTTTTTTATTATCGAGATATTTTTTTTGGCAATGAAAACGAGCCACCAGCTGAGATAGATAGAGAATTTCGTTTTTTTTTTGTTTGTTTTGTTTTTGTTTTTTTGGGGTTTTTTTTTTTTGTCGATCAATCTGACTCAAATAAACGAAATCATGAAAAGCAACCATGAATCGTTCGAACAGAATTAAGCGAGTCTCCATTTATTTTTTTCGGTTTTATTGTCAGGCGAAACGAAATGCAAACTGCTTACAAATCCAAACACATTAATCATCCCGATAGGCATCCGAAGGCTCATCTAGTCGGACAAATATTCTCGTCAACAACAAATACAAACTAAGAAATAGATACCGTCATAGATGTACTATTGTTAAAACATACACGCGTCATTTATCTTGAAGTGTGATTAACAAAAATGTGTTGGAACTTTCCAAACAATTATTAACAGAACTTATTCAATGGCATGCGCTTCACTGAACAATTGTTGCCTTTGTCCTTCAGATTTATATTCGTTTACATATATCGATGTATTTTAATCTTCGTATATTTATATATATGCACATATAAAAATTTATGCATATATATATATATATATATATAATAAAATAAATACGTATTAGATACGTTTGAAGCCAAAACAACGCATTATTACAAAATAAACAGATATTTATTTTGTTTAAAATTTATATTGGAATTTATAAATATATTTCGAAGATACACTTCATCATCAGTATGTCTTTCTTTCTTTTTTTCCCCATGTTGTTGTTTGAGCATAAAATCAGTAGACGTCGGTGTGTTGTTCCTGCGGTAGTCTTTTCAAATGTCGGAACGGTGTGTTGGTCACGCGGAATTCAAGTTAGGGTTTGTGTTCCTTGATAGAAGCGCTGGTTGAGTTTGAATAAAATAAATACGTGTTAGATACGCTTGAGGCAAAGACAACACATTATTACAAAATTATTCTATGCTCCAACAACAACATGGCAAAAGAAACACATAGTAAAGATAAAGTTGAACTTCGAAATATATTTTCCTGACACTTAAATAACATTATATTAACAGAACCCCCCCCCGTACCTCTTTCCTATACAATCTACTGTTCCAATAAAATCATGACCCACTTTAATCATTTCGGACTTATATCCTCAATATGACTTTCTTAACCCCAAACCCTACCCCTCATCCCCTCACGCTAAAACAGAAAAAATTCAATTAACCTCGTGTTACGCACAGCTAAACCTCGCCTCTGTCTCCTTCTTAATAACATTTTCTTACTTCAAGATGACTTTCAGATTCGTTACTGATTCCCTTTATGCAAGCGTGATTGCCTGACGAGACATCCAGTTACTAAATACTAGAAGACCGAAACATGCTCATGCCTGTGTAGCAACACACTACTGCTTATGTAAAAACAAGAGTATACCTGCTCTACCTCGGTATTGAGCACTTTTGCGTTAACCTCGTTATACTTCACTGGTCACCTGACCTCGGGAAAATAACAACCCCAAATTACTAGCATGGGTGTCCGGCGTTGTCCAGGTTTTTGGCGGTGTATGCTGAGCAAAAAAGACAAAAAACAAAAAAAAAACGGTCAATCTTTTTAACTTTGATCCCTATTATCACCCCTTAAAATTTATTGTTTTGGGCTCAAACTGAGTTATTAAGTAAGAGCAACCTCCAGGAAACTTATATCTAAAATTTCAAGTGTTTAGACAAAAAATTGCCGGAAGAGTTTGGTAGAGTTATCAAAGCTCAAATCGTTGAACTTTGACCCCTTAACAGCCAAATTTCTGAGCGAAAACCGATCAGATAGATTTTCCCCAAATCTCAGTACCCTGTATATCAAATTTCGAGTCTGTTGACTAAAAATTGACAACGTTATTGCGTAGGGAAATTTACACAGACAGACACACACACACACACACACAGACACGTTCACTTTTATAGATATACTAGCATGGGTGCCCGGCTTAGCCCGGGTGTTTTGAGGTGTATGCTGAGCAAAAAAAAAGGTTAATTTTTATTAATTTGACCCTATTATGACCCCTTAATGTTTATCATTTTGGGCTCAAACTAAATTATTAAGTTAGATCCATGTCCAAGGAACCCATATCTAAAATTTCAAGTGTTTAAGCCCAAAATTGTCGAAGGAATTTGGTAGAGTTCTTAAAGGTCAAATTGTTGTACTTTGATCACTTATCAGCCAAATTTCTGGCCGAAAACACAAATCACATAGATTTTCCCAAATCTCAGTACCCTGTATATCAAATTCCGAGTCTGTAGACTTAAAATTGACAGAGATATTCCGAAGTAAAATGTACACAGACACACCGACACACAGACACGTTCACTTTTATAGATATACTAGCATTTCAGCCCGGCGTTGTCCGGATGTTTGGATGTGTATGTTTAGCCAAAAAAAAAAGTGGTAGTAGGAGGCAGCTCGAACTCGTACCGCAAAGGAGGAAAAGAACGGGGTAAAACCTAACGTTTATGCTGTTACACCCACCGCCAAACCGGAAGTGACATTTTTTAAAATTAAGGCTAGACAATCTAAAGGAGAGGATAACTTTAAAAAATATCGGCGAAAAAAGGAACACCCCCCTGCAGACAAGTGCCTAGTTGGAGGGGGAGATATTAATGTCTTTAGCCAATTTTTCGATATTTGTCGTATGAAAGATCGAACTTTAAAACGATACTGATCTTGGTAAAAGCCGCCGCCTCTATTGAAAGTTTAAGGCGGACATGCAAACAGACATACATACATACATTTATATATTGGTAACTAAAAATTTTCAACCAAACTGATGAAAAAGCTTGCCCTATCTCTGAATAGCCTTTATGTAAAATTTCAAATATTTAGACCAGAAATTGTCTGAGTAATTTGGAAGAGACCGCAGAGATAAATTTTTTTCAACTTTGACCCCTATTATGACCCCTTAAAATTAAGTTAGATCAATATCCAAGGAACCTATATGTAAAATTTAAAGTGCGTAGACCCAAAATTGTCGGAAGAGTTTGGTAGAGTTTTCAAAGGTCAAATCGTTGAAATTTTACCCCTTAATCGCCAAATTCCTGGCCAAAAACCGATCACATCGATTTTTCTCAAATCTCAGTAACCTGTATATCAAATTTCTAGTCTGTAGACTAAAAATTGACAGAGTTATTGCGTAGGGAAATGTACACAGACACACAGACACAGACATACACACATACACAGACACACAGACACACAGGCACTTTCACTTTTATATATATATATATATATATATATATATATATATATATATATATATATATATATATATATATATATATATATATCAGAGAGGCGGTAGCACTCTCTATATAGGGATGGCCCGTACACGCCTATATACGCCTACAAAACCAAACTATCCAAATCTCAACTAAAATCAACTTATAAGTTTCAAAAAGCACATATTCTTACAGAGAAGCGTCTTACGAATCCAGCGAGTGTTAGAACGTCGGTTAAAATGTCAAAAGAGAGCAAAAAAAGGGTAAAAAAATGGCCAATTGTTCTTCTTTCTTCTTTCTTCTTCTGCTTTCTTCTTTCTTTTGAGACGATGTATTTCGGTGTACGAACGGTCTCTGGCAATAGTTCAAGCATCAATCGACTGCTCTTTACACGGAGAAGTGCAGTGACCCATCGCTAACTCCATAATTAAATAAGATTACGTGTAATAACAAGTTTTAAACACTATATACCCAATGTAGACAGACCACTTCGAACACGGAACGTCTCTCAAAAGGGACAGCTCCAAATAATACACCGGATGCTCACAGACGTTCCAGTTTGCCAGTGGCCTATATTTCTTGGACGTTGAATATTTGAGGTGAACGTCAAGGTTTTTTCTTTAAACAGTAACCCACCAGCGTTAATGAAACCACGAAATCTTTATCTCAGTTGATCAAAATTGTTATAAGAGTAACCTATCAGCAAGTACGACGTCAAAAAACAATATTATAAAAACAAATAATTCTTCAGATTTTGGACTGTAAAATATGTACAAAATGTCAATGCTGTGACCAGGATTCGAACCTAGGTTAGCACGGCCACAACGTGGGGTCCTAACCTCTAGACGATCACGGCTAACACTGACGTCTGTCGCTCTTGGCAGAAAGACACATGACTACTGTCAAACTATTGAAAAATAAGGAGGAAACTTGAAATTCTCACGCATGCGCAAAAATACACTATAGCAACCATTGTTAAATGCAGCTGAATCTCTTCGCTCGCTAAGAAAAGTAAATCAGACCAGTTCTTCTAAGAACTCACCAAACGCCAAAGGAAATAAGTTAAATTAACCGCAAAAGAAACTGCAAGAAAGTCATCTTCTAAGAACTCATTGGAAGCTGACCAAAAAGAATCAAAATCCAAGCCCTAGCCACAAAAATAACTAGATATTGTGGCTACTATACACAATCTACTAATAAAAACAAGTAAGTTTTCTAAAATAAACTACAATAAATTAACCAAGTAACCTCACACTGTCACTGATTAGGACTTCATATAAAGATAACAACTACACTATTGGTGTATTTACCGTTCCACACTTTAACTATTGGTGACGGGGCAGTATCTCAATTCTACGAGAGTTGTCTTGCTATAAGATAAGTGATATTATAGTAAGATACACATAAGTTTTATATGTTTACATTTAATAAAAAATGCCAAAGTCAGCACGTAGTAAAAAAGCTCAGAGAAATATAGACTATGAAAAAAACAAAGTCAAGGTATTATCTGAGCAAAAAGAATACTATCAGAAAAATGCTGAAATAAAAAAAATTAAGTATCATGCAAATCCTGAGGCAAAAAAGGCTGCCTCACGTGCTGACTCAAAAGCACGGTATAACAGGGATCCCGAGGGGAAAAACTGCCTCACGTGCTCTTTATAACAAAGAACCAGAAAAAAAGAAGGCTGCCCCACGTGCTCTTTATAACAAAGAACCAGAAAAAAAGGAGGCTGCCTCACGTGCTGACTCAAAAGCACGGTATAGCAGGGATTCCGAGGGAAAAAGCTGTCTCACGTGCTATTTATAACAACGAACCAGAAAAAAAAGAAGGCTGCCTCATGTGCTGACTCAAAAGCACGGTATAACAGGGATCCCAAAGGGAAAAAAGCTGCCTCATGCACAAACTATTATAAATATAAATATCAAAAACTGCCAAATCTTTTCCAAAACGCCAAAGAATGAACCAAGAAAAATTTAATAGTGAAGGTATGAACATTTTAGAACTTTATAATACTCTAACTGTTTTATCAGAGAGGCGGTAGCACTCTCTATGTAATATAGAACCGATGGAGGACCAAGAGGCAACTCCTAAGGCCCAAAACCCAAAGACCTAAAACCCAGCAGGAAGCGACCTGCTACTAATGGAGGCGGCAATGAGCCGCCTCCTAAAAAAGACAATACTATCATGAATGTAAGTTTAAAAATAAGACTGTAAGTAAAAATACTAATTAACAAGAACAAAACAGCATTGGAAATGGAAAAGGATATAGGGATGGTATGCTAAAAAGTATACAAACAAGATAGCTATGAATGGCTAGGCACATGGAAATAGAATTGCATCCAAAGTATAGCCCTATAGCTTTTTACAACCGTAATGATGGCACGGAATGAAGATTGGAGAAAAGCTATAGGGCTATACTTTGGATGCAATTCTATTTCCATGTGCCTAGCCATTCATAGCTATCTTGTTTGTATACTTTTTGGCATACCATCCCTATATCCTTTTGCATTTCCAATGCTTTTTTTATTCTTGTATATATATATATATATATATATATATATATATATATATATATATATATATATATATATATGGATAGATAGATAGAAAAACAAAAATATATACATATAGATAAATATATATGGAAACAATTTTGTGTTTACTGCATACATTTACGCAAACATTATGCAAGTATAAATCATGTAGAATATCTGCATGGATATAATTACACGTAACAGTTGACTAAAGATGATCATTCCATAAGAAAACCGGAAAAAACTAATAGGGAATAAATTGAAATGAATGTTTAAAAAAATATGTAAATTAGCTTGATCTTTCGCTAGTGAATGCAATTCTACGACCCATGTATAAGAAAATTGTACTTTCTTTTTAAATAAATAGAAAGGGGGGTTTTGATATGAATATCGATACACACAAAAGAGAAACGAATTTATAGGAGTATATATATATATATATATATATATATATATATATATACTGTACTTTGGGGTAATTGCGCCAAGTCCGGGATAGTTGCGCCAACTAACTGAACGTGCTCTTTTGGCAACGGCTCATTAAAGAGCACTTTTTTTGGATGGCGCAATTGCCCCTGAATACATATATAGGAAATAAACGAAGGTTATAAAAAAGAAGACGTGAGTCTTTGAATTTTCAACAAAATTTTACTATATATATATATATATATATATATATAAGTGAAGGTGTCTGTATGTCTGCCTGTGTGTCTGTCTGTGTACATTTTCCTACGCAATAACTTACTGAGATTTGTGAAAATCTTTGTGATCCATTTTCGGCCAGAAATTTGGCAAAATTTGGGTCAATGTTCAACGATTTGCATTTTGAGAACTCTACCAAACTTTTGGGTCTAAAAACTTGAAATTTTAGATATAGGTTCCTTGGGCATGGATCTAACTTAATAACTTGATTTGAGCCCAAAAGAATAAATATCAAGGGGTCATAATAGCGATCAAAGTTTTAAAAAATTGACCTCTGTGGTCTCTACCAAATTACTCAGACACTTTCTGGTCTAAACATTTGAAATTTTACATAAAGGGTATTCAGAGACAGGACAAGCTTTTTTTATCGGTTTGGGTCGAAAAATTTTTAGTTACCAATGTATGTATGTATGTATGTATGTATGTATGTTTGCATGTGTGCCTAAAACTTTCGACGGAGGCAACAGATTTTACCAAGGTCAGAATCGTTTTTAATTGCGATGTTTCAAACGACAAATATCGAAAAAGTGGCTAAAAACATTAATATCTTCACCTTCAACTGGTCACTTTTCAACAGTGTGGGTAGCTTTTTTCGCCGATATGTTTGAAAGTCATACTCTCCTTTCGATTGTCTAGCCTTAATTTAAACCAACTTAATTTCCGGTTTGGCAGTGGTAGTAACCGCCAATACGTCAGTTTTTTTCACCAGTTCTTTTCATCCTTCGCGGTTCGGGTTCGAGCCTGCCTTCCTACTACAACTTTTTTTTTGCTCAACATACACATCCAAACACCCGGACAACACCGAGCTGAAATGCTAGTATATCTATAAAAGTGAACGTGTCTGTGTGTGTGTCTGTGTGTGTACATTTCCCTACACAATAACTCTGTCAATTTTCAGTCTACAGATGCGAAATTTGATATAAAGGGTATTGAGATTTGGGAAAATCTTTGTAATCAGTTTTCTGGCCAGAAATTTGGCTGGTAAGGGGTCAACGATTTGACTTTTGAGAACTCTACCAAACTCTTCCGACAATTTTTGGTACAATTGAGATTTTAGATATAGGTTCCTTGGACATGCATTTAACTTAATAAGTTGATTTGGGCCCAAAACAGTAAATGTTGTGTCATAATAGGGGTCAAAGTTAAAACAAATTTGACCTCTGCGGTCTCTACCAAATTACTCAGACAATATCTGGTCTAAACGTTTGTAATTTTACATAAACACTATTCGGAAATAGGGCAGTTTTTTTAATCAGTTTGGGTCGAAAATGTTTAGTTACCAATATATAAATGTATGTATGTATGTATGTTTGCATGTATGCTTAAAAATTTGGGCAGTAGCGACGGTGCGTCGCTTTTTTCGCCGATATTTTTGAAAGTCATCCTCTCCTTTCGATTGTTTAGCCTTAATTTAAACCTACGTCACTTCCGGTTTGGAGGTGGTCGTTACAGCAAAGACGTCAGGGTTTTTTCTGTTCTTTTCCTCCTTCGCGGTACGGGTTCGAGCCTGTCTTCCTACTACCACTTTTTTTTGCTCAACATACACATCCTCATATATCGCCGGGCTGAAATGCTAGTATATATATATGTATGTATGTATGTATATATATATATATGTGTGTGTGTGTGTGTGTGTGTGTGTGTGTGTGTGTGTGTGTGTATGTGTGTGTGTTTTATTTTTTTATTACCGTTTTATCTGTTTGGCTACCTATGTTCCGGATGTTGGACCATGTTTACGATCCAACAGCCTCGTCAGACCTTACAGAAAAAAAATTACCGTTATATATATATATATATATATATATATATATATATATATATATATATATATATATATATATATATATACAAAATACACGAATCACGAATGAGAACATCAATTCAATCATCAACTGTAAATTGCTTGCATAAATCTTCTCGGTGTCAAATTGAAGAATTTTTCTCGCCGAGATTTGATCTTGTTTACAATTTCTCCATTTAATTTTCGTTTGACATTTAATATTTATGTATTGCCGAATGTAGACTACATTCGTTTTATAGGTTAATAGATAATTATGTAAGTCTTGACTGCAATGCTGATAAAATAATTCTTGATATTCCAAGTTAATTTGCTTGTGCTAGATAAGATATTCACTTTAACTGATCATCTCTAGTTTTTGTTTGTTGTTTGTTGGTTTGTTGTTTTTTCTTGTTGTTGTTTTTTTTTTTTTTTTTTGATATAACGTGTGTTGAAGGTCGGGCAGTTTTTTTTGTTTTGTTTTTTACTCAGATTCAACTGAAACACCTTGGCAATAAGAGGCTGCTTTTGGGACCATGCTTAGGGAAGATGAACAAGATGTTGGTTTACGTTACATTTAAATCTCTGCATATCAGTACATCCAGGAAACAAGTAGTAGGAAGGGAATTCAAAGGTCCAGCTGTTCAAAGGAGAGAAACTATTAAAATACATGCTTTCTAGGATTTAGGGACCTTAACAGCGAAGGGGTGTGATTTTGTTGCTAAGCGGCTTTGTGCTCCAGGGGCACAATTGCAATGAGTTCATCAGAACACCTTCAATTAAAATACAATGCAAAATTGCGCCGGTGGGATAAGGGTTTGAGTTTAGTTTACAAAGCGTGACTTATTAGATTCAAGACTTTTTGGGACCATATCCGAGAGGGAGAGACTAGCGTTAGATGCCCCAATTCATGTGTGACAGCAGTACTCCATGCATGGGCGAATCATGACTTTGTAGAAGTACAGGATACTCTCAGGTGTGAGTTGTCTTCTTGCAGGATAAAGGAAACCTCCATTTTTTGCAGGAATTAGTCTAATATAATTGTTGTTTTCTGTGATAATGTACTTAAAATCATATAAGGGCAGCGAAGGAAAGGAATGTCTGGCGGGTCCAAAAAGTCAGATAAGACAGAATAAGTAAATAGAAAAACAAGACGATAGAGAAAATGTTAGTTACACCAGGAGGTACATCATAAAATGGTTAGAAAAGAATTTGTAAAGAGTAAGAGACTCAGAGCTAGTTGAACAAGTCTTTTAAATGCTAATAATGGTAGACTTCTGTATCATATTTCTATCAGGGTCCGTCTTTCTCTTTGTCTATTCCTCCTTATCTCGCAAACTACTGACCGACCTGGTTTAAATTTTGTATAGACTTTTTTATTATAACGTGTATCGAACTAAGTATTATGGTTTCTATTAGATGCACAATTAGGGATGAATAGGAATTAATAGAATTAGCCACCACAATACCGCATTTACTCTACAGATAGTGATTAACATATAGATAATATAGATTATTACGTAATACAAATATAAACACAAAGTTAATAATATTAAAACATCAATTTGGCATAACTCAATGTAAATAAACGGGCTATGAATCTTGCCTAAAAGCCAAAGTATATTATATAAGTCGCATTCAATAAGTAATGTCTCCTATTTTTTTATAATGCCCGAATGAATTAAAGTGGATTGCCAATTTCATTATTATGTTGACTGAGTTCATACATTCATGACCTGAAAGTTTCATCTTTCTATTGCAGATATCGACGGTGTAAAGACTTTAAGAAAACAAAACCTGTCATAAACGTGCGTTTGAAGAATATATACATCGTAGAATATCTGGTAAAATGCACTAAGAATCGTGGTGACTATGGAAACAAATGAATTCTGGAATACAAAATGGTCAACATTTTAATGGTACGACCTTCGTCTTTGTAGCTCTTCAAATTTTTATTTTAGTTTTAAAAATAGGAGGCTTTATTTTTTGGAAAACCCTGGTACTTATTCCTAAATATTAATGTGTGAACACTGTGTTGTATTTTCTGTGTATATATATATATATATATATATATATATATATATATATATATATATATATATATATATATATATGTGTGTGTGTATACACACAAACACGCATATATATATATGTGTGTGTATGTGTGTGTGCGGGTGTATATATATATATATATATATATATATATATATATATATATATATATATATATATATATATATATATGCGTATGTTTGCTTGCTTATGTGTATGTGTGTGTATATGTCCAGCTGCCGGAGAGGTTAAAACACAGTGATAATAAAACATACACACTACGCCACTGATCAGTCATCTCACTATATCAGTTTGACACTGTGCAACCAGTGGTAGGGTGCGAGAGGGTACAATATGTGTAGCACAAGCATGTTGTGTCGCGATCGTTATGTGCAGATATCTTTCAAAGAAGAAAAAAAAGTAAAAGTCCTATGGCGATAGGTGAATGGCGACGTGCACAGGCTTAGCGGCCTGGAAGTGCATAGCTGCAAATCTGCATATAGGCGGCCAGTGATTTATCTAACATCGTCGACTAAATCGCTTACAGGGTGGAAGCAACTTCGGTGGATGATCTGTGGACTGATCAGCCTTTTCTAGGGATACACTGCTCACCCATGAATTTGGGAAGGGTCTAGAAAAGGTGACCTATAAATTGTCTACCCTTTTATTAGCTGGTCGGCTTCCTGCGGTCGGCGGCTGCTCTATATTTGCAGGAGAAACAAGATAAAGTTGAAGAAAAATAATAAACAAGAAAAATCAAAATTTTATCAAGAGAGGAATAACCTAATTGTTCCTACGTGGAATGTGAGAACTTTGCTAGATGTCCTGGATAGTGAAAGACCTGAGCGTAGGACAGCTATTGTTGCAAGAGAGCTCGCTAGGTACAGCATAGACATTGCGGCATTGTCTGAAACACGATTGAGTGGCGCGGATCAATTGATGGAAGTGGGCTCGGGATACACCTTTTTTTGGAAAGGAAAACCATCGGGGCTGAGACGAGAAGGTGAAATTGGCTTTGCAGTGCGTTCTGATTTGGTGAAGAGGATTGAACAGCCAATCTGTGTAAGTGACAGAATTATGATGACGCGCTTCTCTCTTGCACACAGTAGGTATATGACGATTTTATCTGTGTATGCCCCTACCATGGGTCATGATGAAGACACCATCACGGCGTTTTACCAAGATCTCAGTCGTGCCATTTCTTTATCTGTGTTAGGCGTGGAGCTGAATATGGCACAGATCACTTTTTGGTACGTGGGAAGTTGCAAATCTGTATAAGGACGAAGTTTAGGTTGAGTGGTGTTGGGATTCCCAGGTGGGTTGATGTGTCCAGGCGGGTTGATCCAAGTGTACATGAAAAGCTTCGATCCGTAGTTAATTCTGCTGATTTTGATGGGTCATGGGCGCATTTTAAAAATACAATCTATGAAATAAGTGTAGATCTTCTTGGCTTCCGCAAATCTAAACATCAGGATTGGTTTGATGATAATGATTTTGAAATTACTCAACTCTTAAGTGCTAAAAATGAGTTGCACCATAAGATGTTGTCTGCCTCTCATGGAGGTCGAGAGTCCCCCCAAAAGTCACTTAAAGCAAACAAGGGTATTCTCCAAAAGCGACTCCATCAAATGAAAAATCAGTGGTGGGCTAAACTCGCCAACTAAATCCAGATGACATTTGATTGTAAAGACCTCAAACGAATGTACCATTTGCTTAAAAAAGCTTTTGGTCCTCAAACACTATCTGCATCTCCCCTACTCTCAATTGCCCTTATAAAGGATCCTAACAAGATTCTCTTTCGTTGGACCGAGCATTATTCTGATCTTTTGGACAACCCCTCTAATGTTGATGAGGACGTCATCAATGAATTTTTATCACAACAGAAGCTTATCCATGAAATGTCTGTGTTCCCATCTGAGAATGAAATTAGAGATGCAATCAAGGAAGTGAACGTTGGGAGGGTCCCAGGGCTTGATAGTATTCCTGTGGAAGTCCTCTTACATTGGGGGGGGGTGATAGACTTGTTCATGAAATTCTTCATCTTATCACTGATGTCTGGAGGGGTGTTCCCGTCCATCAGGATTGGGTTGATGCAATTCTTATATCACTGTACAAGGGAAAGGGGCCCAGGACCGACTGTGGAAGTTATCGTGGGATAAGTTTGTTGGAAGCAGTTGGTAAAGTATTTTCCAGAGTTCTACTCAATAGATTGTTAAAGTATATTTGTCCATCCGTCATTCCAGAAAGCCAAAGTGGCTTTCGTCCGGGCAGAGGAACCACGGACATGATCTTTTCTGCTCGGAGAAATGTACTGAACACCATGTTCCTCTTTATCAGGTTTTTGTTGATTTGACTAAGGCTTTTGATACGGTGAACAGAAGGGCCCTATGGATAATTCTGGGGAAGTTGGGATGTCCACTTCAATTTCTACGATTACTCAGGGAGCTCCACGCTAATATGAAGGCTCGCCTGAGCTTCAATGGATGCCTATCGGAACCCAGAGTGATATCCTAGCACCTACACTTTTTTCAATTTATTCTGCAACTATGTTATTGTATGCCTTTAGGGAATGCTCTCTGGGTGTTTATTTGCGTTTCAGAACCACAGGTAGGGTCTTTGATCTTCGTCGTTTTCATGCTTCTACAAGGAGCTTTCAGCACCTGGTTCGTGAATTGCTTTATGTGGATAATGCCGATCTTGTGGCCCATGGTGAGAGGGATATGCAGGGCATCATGGATCTGTTTTCGAGGGCCTGTGCGTCTTTTGGGCTTACTATTAGTCATGTTCACACCTCCACCCGGTAGTTTGTATGTGGAACCAAATATTTTTGTCAACAACCAGAGACTTGCCGTGGTTGACACATTTGTGTATTTGGCTAGTACTCTCGCCAGAGATGGAACTCTGGATGCTGCTGAGGTCAACTATAGGATACAGCGTGCTACTAAGGCTTTTGGTGGCTTAGAGAAGATAGTATGGTCTGACAGGGGTATAACTATTTGTACAAAGATCAGTGTCTATCAATCTTGTATTTTACCATCCCTGCTTTACGCTTCTGAGGCCTGGACAACTTATGGTAGACACATAAAACTCATGGAGAGAGTGCACCAGAAATTTCTGAGACACATTCTGGTCATCAGATGGAGCACTTTTATACCTGATATGGATGTTCTCCTGCGGGCTGACGTACCTTGTATCGAGAAGTTTATTATACGCAACCAGATGAGGTGGTTGTACATCTGA
>NC_136485.1:177191679-177204179 GCF_053919585.1 Euprymna scolopes | reverse complement strand
GAGAGCAAGATGGCTGCATAACACTGTGTTTTCGTGAATTCATTTTTTCTCTTAATATCATCTTTTAGTTAGTGATTTCACTTGTTTTTTTTTTAAATATCTTCCTGCTTCCTTAGGATAAGGGTTAAAGAGTGTACAGTAGTCAATGGGAAAATGTAGTAATCGTTTGCAGTGAAAATTTGGTAAATTCGATTACTTAAGGGAAGCGGCTCATCAAAAACTAGTTCGTGTTGGAGTTAAAGTCAACGATATTGTAGTCAGTGGAAAGCAGAAAAAAGGAACAAAGTTCCACAGGCGTGCAGTTCTAAGAAAGAACCTTTGTTCATAGAATATACGTTTAGGTTCAGGCACAGATAAAGAGTGGGTAAAATTATTGATAGTGGTTTTAGCAAGACGGTTTTTTTTTTGTAAAATAAGACCAGCACTTGCCATGAAAATGACAATAAAGCGGAGTCAGGCTAGCAGCGTATCTGTTGTGAGAAACAGTTTGCCGGGAAGAGAAAAGGGCATACCCCACTAGGCTATTTTTGTAAAGGCAGGATAAGGTCTTTCTAGCAGCTCCTGCCCAGATGTGGCAACAGTATACCCTTGGACGTACCTGACTCTTATATAGGTAGAGAATTTCATCAGCAGTTATATATCTACTGTAGCGGTAGAATGATCCCACCATTTTCCCAGCAGCCTTGGCAACGGTTCTGATGTACGTGTTCCATCTCAGATCGTGAGTAAAGGTCAGAGCTTGTCAATATGGAGCCTTCCCAAGACAAGTGCCATTAATTTTAGTTGATGGCAGTCGGGGGTCAGAGCGTTCATGACAGAAAGATAGAAGCTTGGTTTTAGATGCATTAAAATTAACTAGTCATCTATTTCGCCATTGTACCACGTGCTCAAGATCAAAGGAGCGAGAATCAGAGAGAACTTGGTCGGTTACGGTCTTTGAAGTGTTGCCATAGATGATAGTGTCGTCAGCATAACTGTCCATGAATGATATAAGAATGTGATTTGGGATGTCATCGATGTCGATCAAGAATGAGCGTTGGGTCCAGAATGAATCCCTGTGATACTCCAGCATTAATACTTTGAGCTTCTGATTTCTGTCCATCAACCACTACTCTTATGAACCTATCTAATAATTAAATGAGAAGACATATCAAGCTATACCGTAGCTGAAGATTTTATGGAGAAGACCTTTATGAAATACGCTATCAATTGCCTTTGATATGTCAAGAGCAATTGCACTAGAAAGGAAGCCTCCGTCGAGAGTTCGCTAATCGAATGAAAAATAACTATTAGCACATCGGCTATACATCTAGCAGAACGGAAAACATATTTCATGTAACTGAGCAGGTTATTTTTACTGAGACGGTTGAGTACTTTGCTATACAACACAGATTCCAGCAACTTCCTCATGACGCACAGGAGACAGATTGGTCTGTATTGAAAGAGAGATGACCAATCACCTGAATTTTTAATAATAGTTAGGTTTTTCAGGGTGTTGGGAAGCAACAGCTTTATAAGTATGGGAGCTAGTTCTGGTTGAAGCTTTTTGAGAACTATAAGTGGAATGGCGTCAGGGCCCATTGCTTCACTGGACTCGAGGTTTTGATTAACTTGGTAACATCACGCACATCTATTTGAATGTCGCATGTGTTCTGATACAGAAAAAATACGGGGTTGTTGCCCCTTATTGCGAAGGTAAGAGTTAACTGCATTACTTTGTTTTATATAGTTTTTGGCCGAATCAATTATAATACTTATAACTTATGATTATACTACTTATAACTTTTGATTATACTACTTATCACTTTTGATTATACTGCTTATAACTTGTGATTATACTACTTATCACTTATGATTATACTGCTTATCACTTATGATTATACTACTTATCACTTATGATTATACTACTTATCACTTATGATTATACTACTTATAACTTTTGATTATACTACTTATCACTTATGATTATACTACTTATCACTTATGATTATACTACTTATTACTTATGATTATACTGCTTATAACTTATGATTATACTACTTATCACTTATGATTATACTACTTATCACTTATGATTATACTGCTTATCACTTATGATTATACTACTTATTACTTATGATTATACTGCTTATCACTTATGATTATACTACTTATCACTTATGATTATACTACTTATCACTTTTGATTATACTGCTTATAACTTGTGATTATACTACTTATCACTTATGATTATACTGCTTATCACTTATGATTATACTACTTATGACTTATGATTATACAACTTATCACTTATGATTATACTGCTTACCACTTATGATTATACTACTTATTACTTATGATTATACTGCTTATAACTTCCGATTATACTACTTATCACTTATGATTATACTACTTATCACTTTTGATTATATTGCTTATAACCTGTGATTATACTACTTATCACTTATGATTATACTGCTTATCACTTATGATTATACTACTTATCACTTATGATTATACGACTTATCACTTATGATTATACTACTTATCATTTATGATTATACTGCTTATAACTTATGATTATACTACTTATCACTTATGATTATACTACTTATCACTTATGATTATACTGCTTATCACTTATGATTATACTACTTATCACTTATGATTATACTGCTTATCACTTATGATTATACTGCTTATCACTTATGATTATACTGCTTATCACTTATGATTATACTACTTATCACTTATGATTATACTACTTATCACTTATGATTATACTGCTTATCACTTATGATTATACTACTTATCACTTATGATTATACTGCTTATCACTTATGATTATACTGCTTATCACTTATGATTATACTACTTATCACTTATGATTATACTACTTATCACTTATGATTATACTACTTACTACTTATGATTATACTACTTATCACTTATGATTATACTACTTATCACTTATGATTATACTGCTTATCACTTATGATTATACTACTTATCACTTATGATTATACTGCTTATCACTTATGATTATACTGCTTATCACTTATGATTATACTACTTATCACTTATGATTATACTGCTTATCACTTATGATTATACTGCTTATCACTTATGATTATACTGCTTATCACTTATGATTATACTGCTTATTACTTATGATTATACTGCTTATAACTTCCGATTATACTACTTATCACTTATGATTATACTACTTATCACTTTTGATTATACTGCTTATAACCTGTGATTATACTACTTATCACTTATGATTATACTACTTATTACTTATGATTATACTACTTATCACTTATGATTATACTACTTATCACTTATGATTATACTACTTATCACTTATGATTATACTACTTATCACTTATGATTATACTGCTTATCACTTATAATTATACTGCTTATCACTTATGATTATACTACTTATCACTTATGATTATACTACTTATTACTTATGATTATACTACTCATCACTTATGATTATACTACTTATCACTTATGATTATACTGCTTATCACTTATGATTATACTACTTATCACTTATGATTATACTGCTTATCACTTATGATTATACTGCTTATCACTTATGATTATACTGCTTTTCACTTATGATTATACTACTTATCACTTATGATTATACTACTTATTACTTATGATTATACTGCTTATCACTTATGATTATACTGCTTATCACTTATGATTATACTGCTTATCACTTATGATTATACTGCTTATCACTTATGATTATACTACTTATTACTTATGATTATACTGCTTATCACCTATGATTATACTACTTATTACTTATGATTATACTACTTATCACTTATGATTATACTACTTATCACTTATGATTATACTACTTACTACTTATGATTATACTACTTATCACTTATGATTATACTACTTATCACTTATGATTATACTGCTTATCACTTATGATTATACTGCTTATCACTTATGATTATACTGCTTATCACTTATGATTATACTACTTATCACTTATGATTATACTACTTATCACTTATGATTATACTGCTTATCACTTATGATTATACTACTTATCACTTATGATTATACTACTTATCACTTATGATTATACTGCTTACCACTTATGATTATACTACTTATCACTTATGATTATACTACTTATCACTTATGATTATACTGCTTATCACTTATGATTATACTGCTTATCACTTATGATTATACTGCTTATCACTTATGATTATACTACTTATTACTTATGATTATACTACTTATCACTTATATTATACTACTTATTACTTATGATTATACTACTTATTACTTATGATTATACTACTTATCACTTATGATTATACTAGTTATCACTTATGATTATACTGCTTATCACTTATGATTATACTACTTATTACTTATGATTATACTACTTATCACTTATGATTATACTACTTATCACTTATATTATACTACTTATTACTTATGATTATACTACTTATCACTTATGATTATACTACTTATCACTTATGATTATAATGCTTATCACTTGTGATTATACTTATTACTTATTTACATTGTTATTTACTCGTACCATCCCTATAATTATTAGTTTTATAAAATATATATAAAAATATATATAAAATATATAAAAATATATATATGAAATATGTATATAAATTTAAAGTAATATAAATATATACATTTTTTAGAAAAATTTAGCATTACTCATGTGGTTCTGGATATTTTCTATTGATCTATTTTGATTAATTTTATATGATTTTAAAGCAGCAGTAAATGTTTTATTAAACCGTTAAAATATTTTTCACCGTCTTGTTTAATAATTCTTATTACTAAACTACATACTGATATATAATAAAATATATTATATAAAATTTATCAAATTTAGAGTGACGACACGAGCTGTTATAAAAAATTCGGACACAATGTTACCGTAATATACATATATAGGACGTGCTATTTTAAAGTGGCATACGATCTATTTTATAGTAGCATACGGGCTATTTTATAGTGGAATACGGACTATTTTATAGGTGGAATGATTTTCTTTTATCGAACATTTTTTTATAAATAAATATCACATCCTAAATTTTTATATCTAAATCAAGAATGTAGCATGTGTTCGTCTATGTTTACATTTTTATTCTAATTCCTTGGGATAAATTCAATATTTAGTCTTTAAAGTCCTTGTTATGATTTATACAAATAAGGTCATCTATAATTCTCCTGCGACCATGATAATTATATGCTTTTGAAATGTTATTTTTATTAATGTTGATATAATATATATATATATATATAATATATATATATATATATATATATATAATATATATATATATATATATATATATATATATATATATATATTCTAGTCTATGTAAATACAGATTTGCTCAGAAACGTGCAAGATTTAAACCTACGGTATAGTATATATATATATATATATATATATATATATATATATATATATATATATATACACACTATACTATATTATACTATACTATACTATACTATACTATACTATATATGTGTGTATGTGTGTAATCAAGCATGTGCATATATTTATATAATACTAAATTTAATAATAACTATATATATATATGAAATATAATATATGAATACTATATATATATGAAATATAATATATATATGATATATATATATATATATATATATATATATATATATATATATATATATAGTATTCATATATTATATATATATTATTATTATCCCAGAATATATATGAAATATATAATCTGGGGTAATAAGATTAATAACGTGAACACGTTATTTATATTTCTTGTAAATTATACAATACAAGAGTGCCACTTTTGCCACTATATATTGTTTTGATGCAAATAATGGTTAAAAAAGTAAAATTTATTGGCACAAAACAGAATATACAAAGATAAACAGTACTATCACGTATCGCCAATATGGCATACGACGAAGTACACAGGCAAGTACTTACCTCATTTTCCATCTGGAGAAGATGTGACACAAGGTCAGAAGATTAGAGAATGGGACAGCGCCCTAAGAAAATGAGCACTCCGTCCCTTCAATAATAATTCTGAGTAGCCCTTTCGGAATGATATGTTTGTAAATTATTAAAATAATTTACCAGTGAAATAAATGTACATGTTGTAAAAAAAAAAGTAATCTAACTGGTTTGGAACAATTTATATAATCTATCCTTACAATAAAAGGTAAGTTTAATAGAGAAACTAATTCCCTTGTAACAGTCACACAGGATCATGCTATTAGATTATTAGATTATATGGACAAGAGGATGAAACATTAAACCACATAATTAGTATCAATTTATATCAAACTACCCCAAATAAAATATAAGGATAGACATGACCAGTTGGGGACAACAGTACATTGGAAATTATGCAAACAACTTTATCTTGAACACCCCGACGCGGTACTTTTATTTTGCATCTTCACCACAAAACAAGGCACAGTGCCACTTTGGTGTAGGGGGCTACTGTCTGGGATACTATGTAGTGAGTTGAGCAGTCAGCTGTTCGTTTACATTACACTTGAACTTCTGCATCTCAGTACAGTTGGGGAAGCAGGGACTCGGAAGTGAATTTCAAAGTCTGGCAGTTCAGGGGAATAAACTATTAGAATAGAAGGTTTTCTGGCGTCTGGGGATCTCTACTGTGTAGGGGTGGGATTTTGCTGCCTATCGGGTTTGACGAGAGTATTTACGTCGAGGGAGCACAAGGGCTTGTAATTTGTGGGAGCATCTACGATTAAAATACTTGTAAAGCAAGTAGACGGATACAACATTTCGTCGATGGGAGAGAGACTGAAGCCTAGTTGATCATTCGGGACCTATTAGGTTGGCAACTCTCTTTTGAACCCTGTCTAAGAGTGACAGACTAGTAGTAGATGGACTGTGACAATAATACATCGTGAGCGAATGGTGGCATTGTAGTGTAATACTATAAAGTGGACCTGAGGTGGACTTGAGTTACTAAGTGCTGAGAGGGGGGGCAATAGACAAAGGAACAGGAAACAATAGATAGGAAGTAACAAACAATGAATCTGTAGGTATTTTTAGATCAACACTGCAGATTTGAAAATGACAATAGAAACTCACAGAACAGATAAAACAAGGAAAAGCAGCTTCCGGTAGCCGAGGTGGGGGCGACTTCAAATACCGACATAGAGAGCTAGTTAGCGACGACAGTTGGACAGTTTTTTACAGTTTGCTGCGAAACAGAAATAGAATTGCGATGACAGGCGAAGGTAACATCGATAGAACGGAGAGAAGACACACACGCTCACGAGTCCAACCATCAAATATATGTGAAACATTGGCGTTTGTGTTTTTCCTTTCTTTGTTCCACAACTTATTATATTTCTACTTTGTGAACCATCAGCGAGAAAATGACGACCCGGCCATAAGAGGAATAGTCGAACGATAAATCCACAACACACGACACAATACAACACAACACGACACAATACCCATTCCTGTGTTTCCATACATCTTCTCTCATTATATGTGATCAGTTTTCTATAATAGTCAACCATATAGGAGCCTATTCGTGACCAGACACACACACAGATGTTCAGCTTTATATTATGACCCCTTAACATTTATTGCTTTGGGCTCAAATATTATTAAGTTAGATCCATGTGCAAGGAACCTATATCTAAAATTTCAAGTGTTTCGACCCAAAATTGTCGGAGGAGTTTGGTAGAGTTCTCAAAAGCCAAATCGTTGAACTTTGACCGCTTAACAGGTAAACTTCTGGCCGAAAACCGATCACAAAGATTTTTCCAAATCTCAGTACCCTGTATATCTAATTTCAAGTCTGTAGACTAAAAATTGACAGAGTTATTGCGTAGGGAAATGCACACACACAGACACACACACACAAACATGTTCACTTATATATATATATATATATATATATATATATATATATATATAGAGAGAGAGAGAGAGAGAGAGAGAGCGCGTGCGTATGCGTATACATACCGAAGTCTTCTTCAATGCAGTTTGATTGAAATCGGTATATAAACACAGATACGCATATAATCAGATTTGCTTGGATAATTGACATTGCTTATAATATTGACTTTAATAATAATTGAGAACATATGATATTCGTCGCACTTGCATATGCCAAGATGATTGCATTATTTACGTGGAGAAAATTGGACAATACATCTTACATATTAAATACAATACGGCATACTTGCTTACATATCTATTTGTTTACATAAATACGGAATAGACGCATATCTAGTATATGTAAACATGAATGTCGATTTGTGCACACATATTCAATGGACGGACGTTACAAGCGTAGATGTTTATGGTAATACATAATTTAATCTGAACAAAATATTCATGCTTATTGTAAGAAATAGTTGCTTACACACAGACACACGCTATACATATATATCTCTCACTTTCTATGTGATATATATAGAGAGAAATAGATGATGTACATACACATAAAGAGAGAAACTAAACACTATCTACCAATGTTTAACGTCTCTCTGTGCAGGGATTTGTCAGAACAACCTGGCATGGGGATACTTTCCAGTACAAGTAAACCTTGACAAAATATTTAAAACAACATAGTATTCGCAGCCCGAAATAAGATCTCCTCAGTATGGCTAACTCACTCTGGCTTTTATAAAGAACATGCCTGGGTGCCCAGCGTTGCCCGGGTGTTTGGAGGTCTGTGTTGAGCAAAAAAAAAGTGGTAGTAGCCAGGCAGGCTCGAACCCGTACTGCGAAGGAGGCAAAGACCGTGAAAAAAAGAAGGTAACGTCTTTGTCGTTGCATCCATCGCCAAACTGGAAGTGGCGAAGGTTTAGATTAAGGCTAGTCAATTAAAAAGAGGGGATGACTTTCGAAACTATCGGCGAAAAAAGAGACCCTCCATTTAGAAAAGTGTCCAGTTAAGGATGAAGAAATTAATGTTTTTTGCCAATTTTTCGGTATTTGTTATCTAAAGGGCCGAACTTCAAAACAATATCAATCTCGTGAAAATCCGTCGCCCCTGTTATACAAACAAACATACATTGAAACAGACACGTGAGATTTATATTGTAGAACATGGTGCACCTTGTACAGATGATGATACATTAAGTTACAGCACAAAGTTGAATACTCCACCAGACTAGATGGATTCTTGTCCAAGAATCAAATAAGACCAGGAGACGACAATAAAAACATACTATAACATAAAAAACATAAAAACAACAACCAAAATGATAACAAAAGTCAAAACTATTCAAATAATACAAAAATATTTATCAATCGTTATCTCTGAAACATACAAACATTATACCACAAGACGGTACGGACACGTATCTATAGTAAAAAAGATTATTTTGACCAAAACGCTAATTGCGTTTTAAATTCTAACGACTATGTTTGGTAAAAAAAAAGACCAAGACGAAAACATTTTTTACCATTCTCTCAATAACATCCAGTGGTGATATGTACCTGAAAACGGCCGATACGTTTTGAGAAAAACAACTAAGATGAGAATAATAGTCCGAATAAATAAGACAAGCGCTACTATTACATATTTAAACGATCGATTGAAGAGAAAAATTATGTTCTCAACTTCTTTACTAATTTATTGTTTGAGATGACTTGAATATTTGAATATCTATGTGGTTCATATAGAGATCAAGTGGGAAACGAGGCTTTTGATTTATGATTGAATTAAAATGAAATAGAAAGAGAGAATTTCATGGATTTTTTTCATACATTATTCATGCATTGCTTTCTTTTTTATAAGGAAAAATATTTGCTTATGCTCAGACACACGTCATACATCTCTCTCTCTTCTCTCTTTCTCTCTCTCTCTCTCTTTATATATATATATATATATATATATATATATATATATATATATATATATATATATATAATTTTCAGAATGTGAGAGATTGTATATAATAAATACCACAGACTTGGACTTCCGGTTCGTTGACTGCCATGACTCTTGTGGGCTGCGATGTTGTTTGGCTGTGCAATTTATTATATATATATATATATATATATATATATATATATATATACATGTGTGTGTGTGTGTGTGTGTGTGTGTGTGTGTGTGTGTGTGTGTGTGTGTGTGTGTGTGTGTGTGGTAGCTTCCTTTAGTCTTGACAGACTATGGATACCCACTGTAAAGATGCCTGCATGTGGAAGTTTTTATGGCAAGAGTTGGCCAATTTCCAACCACACATTTGGAGTCGGCGTTGTTCAATATCAGTGGCAAGTGGAGGTTCAGAACGACTGGGAACAATGCTGAGATAAGCGGAAAGCACATACAACGCCTAGAATTCCCTAAATCGTGACTCATTTGGTACTAGCCAGGCTCAACATTGCTTAACTTCAGTGATTTAATGAGAATCAGTATGCCAACGTTATTATGTACGTTATAAATATATATATATTTTTTTTTTACATAGTGGTCACCATTTATCAAGGCCCGGAGGCCACTCAGGGATAAGGGTTATTGCAAGTACATTACGTTAGTGTGGAGATTTGATGAAATGTTTACTTAAGGGGGCGGTTCATTAGGAATTTGTAAACGTTGGACTTGAACACATCCAAGTTGTAGTCAGGTGGGAAGCAGGCAGACGGAACAGAGTTCCACAGGCGTGCAGTTCTAAGAAAGAAGCTTTGTTCATGGAATCCACGTTTTGATTTAGGCACAGATAAAGAGTGGGGGAAATTTTTCACAGTGGATTCGGCTAGACAGATGTTTTTCGTGAAAGATTGGCGAGGGGGAACCAGAGATTGGAGTTCAGATGAGCACCTGTCATGGAAATAACGATAAAACAAGGATAGGCTCGCAACGTCTCTTCTGTGGGAGAGAGGTTGCAAAGTATAGAAAAGGGCATCCCCCACTAAGCCACAAAGTCTATTTTGTACTCTGTCAAGGCAGGATAGGCTGTTTTTAGCAGCTTCTACCCAGATATGGCAGCAGTATTCCATCCTTGGACGAACTTGGCTTTTATATAGATAGAGAATTGCATCAGTAGTGAGATATCTTCTGTAGCGGTAGAAGGATCCCACCATCTTTCCATATTATTATTAGTACGGCATAATCATGTTGGTATATATATACATATATATATATATACATATATATATATATGTATACATATATATATATAATATATATATGTATACATATATATATATGTATGTATCTATATATGCACACACACATATACACACAATACACACACATATGTATATATATATATATATATATATATATATATATATATATTTAGGCACATATTAACAATGCGTAAGGCATGTATGTAAACGAATACAAAAGGCTAATGCCGAGATAAGCGGAGAGCACATACAACGCCGAGAATTCCCTAAATCGTGACTCATTTGGTACTAGCCAGGCTCAACATTGCTTAACTTCAATGATATGACGAGAATCAGTGTGCCAACGTTATTATGTACGTTATAAATATTATTATTAGTATGGCATAATCATGTTGATATATATAAGTATACATATATATATGTATACATATATATACATATATATATATGTATACATATATATATGTATGTATCTATATATGCACACACACATATACACACAACACACACACATATGCATATAAATATATATATATATATATATACATATATATATATATACATATTAACAATGCGTAAGGAATGTATGTAAACGAATACAAACGGCTAAATATACATAAACAAGTAAGTAGGAAAAATCGATATTTTTCCAGCTGCCCAGCGACAACAATTTCCCATGTAAGTATAAAAAGAGACAATAAATCGTGGAATTTATAGAAAGTCGATCGCGCAAACAACCTGCATCTTTTTTTTGTTGGATTCATAACGAAATCCAACGAGTTTTTCTTGCATTATTCGCTTCTTCTTTCAAGAGTCAACTTAACATCCAACAATTATGCGTGTAGTTCTTTGCTATTATTTATTTACAAGAAGCTTCAATCATATAAAACCTTATGCACCAGACCCAAAAGCTACTCGAGAAAAAGGATTAATCAGGGTCAAATGACCGGTGAGAGAACGCCGTGATAACCGGCAATACTGCGACTTGGGTAGGTTTCATTTTTAAGAGGACGTCTCAATAAGAACTAGTGTATCATTAGACTTGAAAATGACCATGTTATAGTCATCTGGGAAGTATTCTTTCGGTAATGTGTTCCATGGACGAGTTGACAGTTGTTGCAGCTAGATGAGTGTTGCGAATAAACGTGCATAGATAAAAAATTTGTCCTGAAAATAAAGATAGACACACAACGCTATTTAGAAAACGGAAGTAGGGATAAATAAATATCATCGCTCACTAGATTGTGAAGCTCGTTTTGGATCATGTAAAGACAGGAAATGGTTTTAGTAGCAACTCCTCGCCATATTTGTGGCAATAGAATTCCATCTCTGAAAGTAATTGATTTTTACAGGATTACGTTAAGAA